>NW_022994166.1:0-96660 GCF_012275295.1 Melopsittacus undulatus | reverse complement strand
TACCAACAGTCAGGCAGGTATAGTACTTTACAGCAAGAAGTTTACCTGCCCATATCTGAATTCAGATGGCTCCTACAAAAAAATGACAAAGGGCAAGCAGAAACTATTGGTTCAGATAGGTTCAGCTGCACATGTACAATATACACTTCCAAATTCAGTTGCCTGTATTTACATGATATGACTCAGTCACATTGTTATTTATTTGCTAATGAATATTTACAACTACAAAAAGTTACTTTAGAGGCTATTGATTAAATAAAGCATGTGTCTCATTATTGTCAAGAATTGCCAGGAATCTCAAGCGTAAGAAGACTTAGTTTTATCCACTACAAATCTTTTGACGAGTGGTTCAGCTACTAGAACTTAGTGGAACTCAGTAATAAAGAAAAGAATTCATCAGGTTCTGTTCCTCTGTCCAGCACTGTAAACTAAGGAAAGTTCTGAATACTTTACATTCAGCTTTGCAAATTTGCTACGATGTTGTTTATTCTGCCTTATGCTGATTGATTCAAGCATAATGGTCAATCAATAAGATAACCAGAAATAGATTGTAAATCCTTATATGAAGGTCTAGTCAAGGTCTGACTTTTAGCATGCAGCTACGATAACAACATGAGGCAAGCAAAAGACAAAATCAATAGAATATTAGCTATGTGTTATCCCCAATTACAAATATAGGAACATATAGGCAACTCCAACTATATAGTAAATGTGATGTAGTTTATTTATCTATGCTAATATATCAGCTACCTTATATTTATCAAACATAAAAAATTATGCATTTGGAGTTGTTACAGAGCAGTTAGCTATATAACATGCTATCTGTTCCAATTGACTGCACAGACAGCTTTAACATACCTTGTTTATATGCCCATACTTTTATTCACAGAATAAAAGTGCATTCCCAAATTAGGTCTCTTGACTCTTGTTGTCTTTGTGTATATAGAATCATAGAATAGTTAGGGTTGGAAAGGAATTTAGGATCATCAAGTCCCAACCCCCCTGCCATGGGAAGGGATAACTCATACTAAACCATGTCAATCAAGGCTCTGTCCAAACCTGTCTTGAACACCGTCAGGGATGGAGCATTCGCAACTTCCCTGAGCAACCCATTCCAGTGCCTCACCACCCTGACAGCAAAGAATTTCTTCCTTATATCCAGTCTAAACTTCCCCTGTTTAAGTTTGAACCCACTATCCCTTGTCCTGTCACTACAGTCACTAGTGAAGAGTCCCACCTCACCATCCTTATAAGCCCCCTTCAGATACTAGAAGGCTACTATGAGGTCTCTTCTCCAGGCGGAACAGCTCCAACTTTCTCAGCCTGTCTTCATATGAGAGGTGCTCCAGTCCCCTGATCATCCTCGTGGCCCTTCTCTGTACTTGTTCTAACAGTTCCATGTCCTTTTTATGTTGAGGACACCAGAACTGCACACAATACTGCAAGTGAGGTCTCATGAGAGCAGAGTAGAGGGGCAGGATCACCTCCTTTGACCTGCAGGTCATGTTCCTTTTGATGCAGCCCAGGATACAGTTGGCTTTCTCGACTGCAAGCACACACTGCCAGGTCATGTTCATTTTCTCATTGACCAACACCCCCAACTCCTTCTCCACAGGGCTTCTCTGAATCTCTTCTCTGCCCAACCTGTAGTTGTGCCTGGGATTGCTCCCACCCAGGTGTAGGACCTTGCTCTTGGCATGGTTAAAGTTCATAAGGTTGGCATCAGCCCACCTCACAAGTGTGTCAAGGTCCCTCTGGATGGCATTCCTTCCCTCCAGCGTATCAACAGAACCACACAGCTTGGTGTCACTGGCAAACTTGCTGAGGGCACACTCAATTCCATTGTCCATGTCAGCGACAAAGATATTAAACAAGACCGGTCTCAACACCGATCCTTGAGGGACACCACTCATTACTGATCTCCAGACGGACATTGAACCATTGACCACAACTCTTTGAGTGCGACCATCCAGCCAGTTCTTTATCCACCAAGTGGTCCACCTATCAAATTGATGTCTCTCCAATTTAGAGACAAGGATGTGGGACAGTGTTGAATGCTTTGCACAAGTCCAGGTAGATGATGTCAACTGCTCCACCCATGTCCATCACTTTTGTAGCCCCGTCATAGAAGGCAACCAAATTGGTCAGGCAGATTTGGCCTTAGTCAAGCCATGCTGGCTGTCACCAAGTATCCTGTTGTTTTTCATGTGCCTTAGCATGCCTTCCAGGAGAATCTGTTTCCAGATTTTGCCAGGCACAGAAGACTGACTGGTCTGTAGTTCCCTTGGTCATCCATTTTCCTCTTCTTGAAAATGGGGGTTATATTTCTCTTTCTTCAGTCATCATTAACTTCACCTGACAGCCATGATTTTTCAAATATGATGGTCAGTGGCTTAGCAATTTCCTTTGCCAGGCCCTTTAGGACCCACAGGTGGATTTCATCAGGTCCCATGGACTTGTGCACATTCAGGTTCTTAAGATGATCTTGAACCAGATCCTCTCCTACAGTGAGCCTGAGGTCTTTATTCTCACAGTCCCTGTGTCCGCCTTCCAAGACTTGGGTGGTTTGGTCAGTGCATTTGCCAGTGAATTTGCCATCATGATAAGTTGTGTCAGTTGTTATCCTTGGTACCACATTAAAATGATCTTTGTGTGGTTTTGTTAAGTTTTAAAATTTTGATTTTGAGTTTTGTTTCGTTTTTCATAAAGAACACTATTATTCCCGTTTTTTTAAGGAGGGAAAAATAGTGAAAACTTTAAACTAGCCCACAGTCCACATTATAAACCAACCAAGATATTATAGTTAAGAAAACAACAGCGGATTGCAAAACATGCCATTCTTATTTGGTTCTTAAATTTTTAAGTAAATGAGGAATCAACTCAATTTCATTTAATCTGCTCCTAGAAAAATAAGTGCTGATTTGTTCTGCTGAATGTCTCTAATGAATTTAATGTTTGGGTGAAACATCCTCTCCCAGAGGTTTCTGGTGAAAGCTCATTATCAGACACCACATGACAAAGAGTTTCAGTATGTATACATAAATATGTTATAACTGGGTACAGTATAATAGCACAGTTTACATCACTTTAAAAATATATTTTCATATACAGAAATCATGAGTGAATTTATGACTCGTAAAGATCTACACTGGATCACTCAGTCCCACACAGAGGTATTCAAGTTTCTGGAACACAGGCTGGATCTGGAACTAGAAATGACTGTTATGCCAATGTTATGATGTGCCAGAGCCAATTAATCCTGTTAGGAGGCTACCCTGATGCCAAGACCAAAGTGTGTATCTCTATATGATGCTGCACATATACACAGTAGGTTATTTGGATATTTCTTACATGGTACTGCTTTGTGTGATGTAGGAATACTCAAATATCATTATTTACTGTGCAAAACACAATGACCTTTGATACACTACTGCAGCATTTAGAGTTTAATGTCATACTGTTATGAAAACTACTCATATTTTCAAAAACTAATTATATGGCAACAGAATTTTGTTGTGTCTGAGATTAAGGAGTTTTCAACACTACTTCAGAGAAAGGTTGGTACTATTTGAGGTTAGCTTTTCTTACTTTCTAATGGCATGTCTATATGGCACTTCAAAGGTGCATCTGAGGTTCAGTAAACATATAAGAAAAAATGCCAAACCAGCTAACCCTCGTACATCTGGCAGTCTTGCCATGATAACACAGATGCCAAAGTGAATGCACTATGAAATCCTGGAGGATAATGTCTGATGTGTTGTAGTCCTAAAGTACAGAAGTTGCATTTCTTCAAGGAAATGAAGAAGGTAAGGTAGCTATTCTTGTATACTGCTGGTAGTGTTTAAGATGTCTGTTTTCAGGAGACCTCATATTTGCCCGCATAAGCTGTAGTTGCACATTGAAACAGCAATGTTCTTGCACATTTTTACTTATTCTGTGTGCATGTGGTAATCAGAAAATGTGCCCATTTACTGTTAATAATGAAACACTTCTTTCTCTACAGCAGAGAACAAAAACCAAATAATCATTTAACGGAGATTTCACCTGCTCTGAATACACCTTGCATTTAGAATGTTCTCTTTTCCATAAGATGTCGATTCTGTATCGTTGATCCTTCAAGCTGACTCTCTTTTTGTGCTACATAAAAATGAGTAGATATACTGCATGTAGACATTAAATGGATCATGTAAACCAGAAAAACAATATAATAAAAAAAAAAAACAAAGGAAAAAAGATTTTGTATTTATTGCTCTTCAGTATTTTCTGAATAAAATATTTCCTCTTTTTTATGAGACAGAACCAATTGCAATATCCTCTTGTCATACATTTACTTCACTCTATAACAATTTCTCTAAGGTAAGGACATAAATACAGGAGGCGACACATTGTCTAACATGGCTAATTTAACAAAAAAGCAGATTTTTTCCCATATCTGCTAGTATAAGAAATATATAGACTGGAGAACCAGAAAAGAGGCTTGGAATTTTTTTTTTCTGCAATGATTGTTCATTTCCAAGTGCCTGTGCTATCAGAATTTTCTTCCCTGTAATTTTTAAATCAGTACTGATCTAGGAGTTCTGTGGGAACCTGTGCTGACAACTATACAATCACTCTCTTTTTAATTTCCTTGAGCAAGTGGAACTTCAGCAATTTAAAACTGTATGTGAGCAACCCCCATCACAGCTAATCGGGTTACATTTCAATTTTTTATTTGGCATTTAATAGGAAATAATTTTCCTATTCCACAAGAAAGAGACATGTAAATATTTAGCTTTCTCATTAAAATTATAAGAATCCTGAAAATTTAAATTGATCCTTCTCTCTCTAAAGAAGACAGGATGAATCAAATGGTTCCATCTAATGTTTTTATTTTTTTTTCTACTTACAAATTACAATCAATATTTTGAAAAGTGATGTTTTTCAAAAGAACATTTTCTCTTCATTTTCAAGATATTAAAATGCAGTGCTGCAACTATTTTGAAACTTCTTTTTAAAAGGCTTTTGAAATGGAAAATTCTTTTAAACAGTCTTCCTCATAAATAGTTGCGATTTCACTAAGTGAGTATATATAGGCAGAGAGATGACGGAAAGCTTCTTTCAAAAATGATAAATTTTCCAATCTGATTTCCAAAAGCACTGATAGTCTACACCTTTGCAGTGTGTGAAGCGGTGTTTTCTGAAGCAGGTGAAAATTTAAATTGTGATTAAAGTATGAAGCTGTGACTCAGAAGATTAGTAAACAGGACTTTTGCCACTGTGACATTTGATAATTTAATTACTCGCCTGTTAAGCCCTTTTTGAGGAATATTTTTAATCATCCTAATATTTTTTCTTCTAAATTAAGAAGAACTGTATAGGTCTTGTAAATTTTTAGAGTACTACAATTCTAGGCACAACCAGTACTATTGTGTGATTGAGATGAATGCATAAATCAGCATTATTCCACCTCCCTAGGAACTCAAGATTTTCAAGAGATCAGTTTGATATTTACATTTTAAATGTATTATCCTAAATATTCTCACCTCTAAAATATTGTGCATTTAACTGACCAAAGATAGAAGTAGTGTTGACCAGATCTTGTCCCACCACAGTAATGGTGCTTTTATTTTCAGAATTCTTCTGTTACTTTCAGCGAGGATACTTAGATACAAAACCAATTATAGGCACCCAATTTAAGGCAGAAAATAGTTTTATGCTACAAGATCTAAAATTAACATTTACAATCCTTACTCCAAAAAGGTTTAAAAAGGAACAGTGTAAGTACTGCAGAAATAAGTAAACTAGAGAGCTAAAATGTGCCATTGAAAGCTAGGTCATATATGTTGGCAAGAAATATGACAGAAAATATACTTTTTTCAGATCAATCTTCTGTAAAACAGAATATACAGCCATATTTTTTTCTGAATTTGTCTTTTTGTTCAAGTGCACCTTCTTTCCTAACAAAGCTTGCAGAGAAGAAAAAGCAAGAAAGCAAGAAAGTAAATGAGTAAGGAAACAAGCAATCAAACCAGGCAAAGCAAGAATACAAGAAACTAAGGAAGCAAGACATTGCTTACTTATGTCTTCAGAATGCCTTCTTTTGAAAGGAAAATAAATTTGAATGCTTTAATTCCAGAAAACTTACTGACTTGTACATTGGTAATTTTTTTTTTTATGTCAGGAATTATATGACCATGGCTTATACAGAATAGTCACACTGTTTACTAATTTTATTGCGGCATATTTAACTAATGAAAAAAATTATCTATTTATAAATGCAACTTGTACTCCTTCTTGTTGATAAGAACTGGAAAGTTAGATTACGAAAATACAAATAATTCCAGTAAAAAGATATAAGTAAATATTATTGTGAGAGTACTGGAAACAATCTTTTCAAGAATTTAAGATACATGTTTCTCTTACAAAAGTTTATTTTTGAAAAGGTATACCAGTATTAATTTTAAGTCTGATATAACTAAGCATAATTTTTATATTCTAACTAATAAGCAACTTTTTTCATATCAATATACATAGCCATGCTTTATGCTCGTATGACTGACTTGATTTCTTAATTTCCTGCCTTTTGCATGTCTATTTCTGAAATATTTCACTATAGTAGTTTGTCACGTAATTGGTATCTTCTTCTTAAAGCAACTATAAAATTCTTTTGTTGTTACTGTTATTTTATGCTAATCATGCTTGATTTATTTTATTTTCTCTGAAAAGGAAAACTTTGCTGGTTTCAGACTAGTCATTAATCTTATGACAGACATGTGATTAGCAATGTACTGTACAATGGTGCATTTACATCTATTTCAGCAAATAATGTTGAGTCAAAAGATGATCAAGAAGTATCAAGTCTCTGCTGTGTTCCCAGGGATCTGTTTATATGCATGTAATCACTGTGCATAAATTTCCTATTTGTAAGTTTCTGACTGCAATGCCCCATATTTCACAGATGTGCTGTGATGGTAATGGCATTAAAAGGAAAAACTAAGTGGGGGCAATGAGAGTTGAGTCGAGTATCTTAAATACAAAAAAAAAAAATAATTAAAAAGTAGATCTCTTCCTACATGTCTACCAGATAAGGAAACAGGGTTAAAAAGTGGGAGTAGCAAGGAAAGCACAGAAACAGGTAGGATGTGTGCCATGTGAACAGAAGAAATGTTGATTTGGGAAGGAAAATGTTCAGAAAACTAGGTGTCCAGGTTAGGCTAGCCCCTGTGGCAGAACTGATTTGCCTGAGTGATACTTGTATAGAAGAAAATCCAACCTGACGTTGACCTTGACAGTATTGCAGCAACAATCTTTTCACAAAGAAAAATTTTCCTTGAAATAAGGATTTCCGTAGAGTTAAAACACAGAGTATCCTTCCACATAATGTAAATTTCTTCTTTTTTCTACACAAAACAGGCATGAGAAACAAAGATTTCCATTTTTCACTTGTTTCAGTCTTCTGCGGCCTTTATAGGAGTGGAGAATCAATGAATATACTTTTAGGATGTTTTGTCAAAGTTCTTCTAAGCAGAGAATTAGTCAACAATTATCAGAGGTTAGTAGCCTATACCCATTTCTTACTGTTTGAGGTCTTGTACCTTATCTTGTAGGGACCCAAGTTTTTGCCTTTTCTTATCATTTGCACTAAAATTACAGACAAATTTTAAAACAGAAGAAACAGAAAAAACAAGTAAATTGACAATAACAAATTAATAAACAGCACCCCATCCCCCGGAATGTCCAAGAATCGTCAATATAAACTTGCAGTACTCTGATAGCATTATCACTACAAAGAGAGTTAAACATTGACTGCAAAGCCAAGCACTGTTGCCGCACAATTGGTTGAGAAAGGATAGGCATTCTTCTTGCAAGTGAGGTTGCGATAGCACAAGATAGAAAGGACTGTTCTACTGCAGACCCTTTGATCTTCCTGTCTCCTCCACAAACATTTTCAAAATTTTACATTATAAAAGAATGTATTTCCAGCCAAGACAGAGCATGGCTCCTGTTGTAAGCTCTTTGGGGAGCTTGCAAATATTTGTGACGATTTGTTCCCATTACTCACATAGACATGCTCTCTGAGGCTCAAGAACTGTAAATGGTAAATAGCTAAAGACACCCAACCTGGTGTCCAACATACATTGCATTGCTACTAGACAGTTGATATCACAAGTTAGTACTTTGTTCACATTAGTAAATGGTGTTGAAAGAGGCAAATGAAAAAATGCCTTTGTCAAGTCTTTTCTAGAAGCATAATTATTCTTCTGTTTCTTTTTTATACCAATCTACAAAACTGGTGGTCATAACTTTTGCACAGCAAAAAGTTAGCAGGGGGCTACAAGCGTGCCTTCTATGAGAAGCTGCCAGAAGCTTCCCCTGTGTCTGATAGAGACCATCTATTGTTTGTTACTGCACAGGAGCAACTGCAGCCAAAGGAGCGAGGACATGTGAGATCACACTGCAGACATGAAGGTCAGTGGAGAAGAAAGGGGAGGAGGTGCTCCAGGCACCCAAGCAGAGGTTCGCCTGCGGCTCATGATGCAGACCATAGTGAAGCACGCTGTGCCCCTGAAGCCAATGGAGGTCTATGGTGGAGCAGATACCCACCTGCAGCCCAGAGAAAAACCCACACTGGAACAGGGGGATGCTCAAAGGAGTCTGTGACCCCATGGGAAATCCTTCACTGGAGCAGGTTTGCTAGCAGAACTTGTGGCCCTGTGGGGAACACACACTGGAGCAGTCTGTCCCTGAAGGGCTGCACACAAGGAAGGGACCCACACTGGAGAAGATCGTGAAGAACTGCAGCCTGTGGGAATGACTCATGTTGGAGTTCATGAAGGGCTGTCTCCCGTGGGAGGAACCCCACGCTGGATCAGGGGAAGAGTGTGAGGAGTAAGGAGCATGAGAGACTATGTGATGAACTGACCACAATTCCTGTTGCCTGTCCTTCCGTGATGCTGATAGGGAGGAGATACAGAACTATGGAGTAAAATTAAACCCGGGAAGATGGAAAGGGTGGGGGGAAGATGTTTTAAGATTTGATTTGTATTTCTCATTATCCTACTCTGATTTTGATTGGTAAAAAATTTAAACTAATGTCACCAAATTGTATCTTTTTTGCCTGTGACAGTAATCTCTCCCTGTCCTATCTTGACCCACAAGTCTTTCACTATGTTTTCTGTCCAGCTGAGGATAGCAATAAAGCAGCTTTGGTGGGCATCTGGCATCCAGCCAGGGTAAACCCACCACATATTCAACATATTCAGGTCAGTGAGTTGAAAAAATCACTTTGAATGTCCTTAACTGATATTCCTTGTAGACATTGAATAAGTCTGCCCATGTTACATAGCCCTACACAATCCTCTAAACTCCTTAGTCACCCGGGGTTCCTTACTGTTTCATATTTAAAGCTTTGTTTACAGAATTAAAAGACAGTATGAGCTACAAACTGACTTTCTGTGGAAAGAATTCTTTGTCAACAGCTCAGATTGAAAGATCCTTACTTTTAGGTTTAAAGTAGTTAATTTGACCCAATTTTAGTCAGTTACTAAATTAACCATGTCATTTGTCTATTTAAAGTGCTTGTTTCCTTGGATAAAACTACTCTGCCCTAATTTTAGACTTGAAAAACGCTTAAGACCTCCAAAAGGTGACTTGTATCATCCAAAGACAGGTATCCAAAATAGAACACATAAATTACACTTCAGTCATGATGATTTTTCTTCATTGACATTGGATGACTTAGTGACACTTACTTTCAGATTCCTGAAACTAGGTAAAACGTATAGCATGTGCAAGGTAAAAAAAAACAAACAAACAAAAAAAAAAAACATTTCACAAGCAATGAATCCCAAACATAGAATCATAGAATAGTTCGGGTTTGAAGTGACCTTCAGAGGTCATCTAGTCCAGCCCCCCCTGCAATGAGCAGGGACATTTTCGACTAGATCAGGTTGCTCAGAAGCACATCCATCCTGGCCTTGAATGTCTCAAGGGATGGTGCCTCCAGCACCTCTCTGTCAACCTGTGCCAGTGTTTTATCACCCTCATTGTAAAAAATTTTTTCCTCACATCCAGCCTGAATCTCCCCTCTTTTAGATTAAATCCATTGCCCCTTGTCCTATCACAACAGTTCCTACTAAAAAGTCTCTCCCCATCTTTCTTATAGGCCCCTTTTAAGTACTGAAATGCTGCAATAATGTTTTTCTGGAGTCTTATCCAGGCTGAACAACTCTAATTCTCTCAGTCTTTCCTCATAGGAGAGGTGTTCCATCCCTCTGATCTTTTTTGTGGCCCTACTCTGGCCTGTCTCCAACAGGTTCATGTCTTTCCTGTACTGAGGACTCGAGAGCTGAATACAGTACCTCTAGGTGGGGTCTCACCAGAGCAGAGGCACAGAATCACCTCCCTTGACCTTGCCAGCTTAGGTCCAGTCTTTCATCCACCAACATCTCCAAGTCCTTGTCCCCAGAAGTACTCTCAATCCCTACATCCCCCAGCCTGTACTGATACTGGGGGTTGCCCTGACCCAGGCGTAGGACCTTGCTCTTGACCTTGTTGAACATCATGAGGTTTGCATGGGCCCATTTTTTGAGCTTGTCCAAGTCCCTGTGGATGGCAACCCATCCTTTTGGCATGTCAGTTGCACCACTCAGTTTGGTATCACCAGGAAACTTGCTGAGGGTGCATTTGATCCCACTGTCTATGTCATTGATTAATGTATTAAACAATATTGGCCCCAATACAGACCCCTGGGGGATGCTACTTGTCACTGGTGTCCACCCAAACATTGAGACACTGACCACTCCTCTCTGGATGTGACCATCCAACTAATTCCTCATTCACTGAGCAGTCCACCCATCAAATATACATCTCTCCTATTTAGAGAGAAGGGTGTTGTGGGTGACCATCCCAAAGGCTTTACAGAAGTTCAGATAAACATCCATAACTCTTCCTTTGTCCACTGTCATGGTTTAAGCTCAGTTGGTGACAGAACCATGCAGCCGCGTGCTCGCTTCCCCCTTTCCCCCCCCCCCCCCAACTCCTGGAGGGATGGGGAGGAGAATTGAAAGAATGTATAGCTCACGGGTTGAGATAAGAACAGTCCAATAACTAAGGTATAATGCAAAGCTTCTGCTGCTACTACCAATAATAATAATGATAAGGGAAATAACAGGGGGAGAGAATATAAAACTAAAAGGGGAAAACAAAAAGAAAATAATAACCACAGGTGTTGCACAATGCAATTGCTCACCATCTGCCCACCGATATCCAACCTGACCTGAGCAGCGATCTGGGCCTTCCAGGTAACTCTCACCAGTTTATATACTGGTGAGAATTCCCCTTCAGCTAGCTTGGGTCAGGTGTCCTGCTTCTGCTTCCTCCCAGCTTCCACTTCTCACTGGCAGAGCATGAGACTGAGAAGCTTTTGATCAGAGTAAGCATTACTGAGCAACAACTGAAAACATAGGTGTGTTATCAGCATTGTTCCCAGACGAAAGTAAAAAACACAGCACTGCACCAGCTACTAAGGAGAAAAATAACTGCTACAGCTGAACCCAGGACATCCACTGATGTAGTTAATCCGGCATAGAAGGCCACTACATTGGACAGGCAGGGCTTGCCCTTGGTGAAACTGTCCTGGCTGTCTTGAATCACCTTCCTGTTCTCCATGTGCCTTAGCATGGCTCCTAAAAAGATCTATTCCATGACTTTCTGGGCAGAGAGGTGAGGCACACAGGTTGGTAGTTCCCAGGATCCTTCTTTCTACTTTCTGTAAAAATGGATGTGATATTGCCCTTTTTCCAGTTATCAGAGACCTCCATGGCCTGATCGCCATGACTTCTCAAATATCATGGAGAGTGCCTTAGCAACTACTTCAGCTGATTCACTCAGGACTCTGGGATGGATCTCACCAGGTCCTACAGGTTTGTGTATGTTCAGGTTTGTTATCAATTGAATCAAAACCCATACTGCAACAGAAGTAAACTTTCCTATTTCACTATGGCTGTCTGTATCTATTTGCCATTTCTCCCTTTGCTTATTGCCCTCTACTTCTATGTAATAGTGGTTAGGAAGTAGCTATCTGACACATTTTTAATTCAGAGGATATCTGACACATTTTTAATTCAGAGATGAATGTGTCTATCGGAACTCCGTGTGTAAGTTTCAGTTTTATTTCATGTGGTGTAAATATCACCACCACAACAGAACCAAACCAAAGTGTATCAACTTTTATTTTCTGAGCCATGTTGAAAGGCACCTTTTTTTTTCAGCTGTCATCTTGCAAAACAACCTATATTCAATGGAAAAGTCACTTCTTTATTGGTGTTGCTGCAGCTTATGTCTCGTATGTCAAAAGCATCCCTCTGACACTTGAAACAGAATCCCATTGCAGATAACTACAGGATTATGGAGGAACAGCAAGTGTCTGCCCTTGAAAATGGCAATATTTAAATTCAATTATCAGACAGCTTTTCACTAAGTAGAAAAGAGTTATCAGAGAATCACTAGACAACCAGTGCAGTGTGACAATAGCCATGTGCTTTATTTTTTGATCAATGCTCTTACTGCAGCATCCCAAAATTTTGTTGAGCTACATCAGTTTGGTGGACTTAGCCACAACCTTTCCCAGGGAAAAGAAAAACAAAGGGGAAAAAAAGGTGGGACAGTTATATTGCAATGCACATTTCCTTTTTTAAATATCACACATTTTGTTTTTCAGAATACATTTTAGTTTTTGTTGGATGGTAGGAAATGAAACAGAAATTCTCCTATACTTCTGCAGCCTCTACGATAGCCGTGTGAGTCTACGTGTCTTGTCCTGTCTGTATTAAATCCTTGTTCTTTTCACCTTTTTCCAGGGTAAATTCTTCCTTATTACATTGGTTTTTCCAAGTCTTTTATACATTTCTTCCTCCTCCTGATCTGTCAAAAGTGACACATAACTCTAGTTCTATCTAATGTCACCGTTGCATCCATCAATTTCTATTTTCTGAAGTTTGTTATGCTGGATTGTTTTCATGCTTAATTAATTTGAATTTGACCACATTAGTAAAAATATTGATGACCAGATGTCTGCAAAACAATGATTCTGAAACTTGGAAAAAAACATGTTATAGGCAGTTGGATTAAAAAACCCAACTCTTTTATCCAAAGACTTTATGACATTTTTGTTCAATTTCAGATGACTTCAGCTGACATTTGAGAAAATTCCCATTCTTGTTATATTCTTACAGGATTCGATTTTATAGCTGCAAACTGCAAACTTGTTTTAGCTGAATTCCACCTTAAGTACAGAAGAAAATTTAATGGCTAAAATATGTGAAGTCTGAATCAAGCGGAAAAAAAAAAAACAACAAACACATAAATTAAAAGATGAAATGCCACAGTAAAACTAAGATTGGTTTTCTTATTCTTCCTGGAAAAGCTAGAGTTTTTAAGTTATTGACAGTTCTAAGATCATAAAATCTATTTATCTTCCAACAAGGAAGCAAATTAGTTTAAGGAATTTCCTTATGGAATTAAACATTATTCTTGAAACTCAATATTGAGAATGGCCATCCTTATTAACATTTTGACTTTTACTTTTCCCTTTTTTTTATTTTTTCATTAGATTAAGTTTGTGTTGGAGTCACATATTAGCTAAGGAAACTAATTTTAAGGTAAACCTGTAATTCAAAAGGGGACAGAGGAGAATGTTTTTTCTGTTATTCATAATTCTATTTTAAATTGTAAGGTTCACTTTTATTTCTTTCTGCTGGAATTGGTCATGGTCAGAAGCAGAATGTCAATTATTCAGGCTACTGATCTTGGCTGGTATATCAGAATATAAGGTTTTAAAAATCACCTGTCAAAAATGCAAAGGCATGTTCTAAAATCAGAATGCAAGTGTTATTCATCCTGTTGCACACACCTCCAAATATTTTTCCAAGTATTTTACTGCTCATTTTAAACCATTCATGATAAAGTTCTTCTTTCACTAAAATTTCTGATGCCAGAAAAACATTCTATCTGTGCCTACAAGCTGTTTTAAATTAATTTTCTTTGTTCATATGCAGTCTTAAACTTTATAAGACTTATAATTTATTACTAAATCCATAACTAGTGCTATATACAGCAGAGATGGCAAATATAGGAAGAGTTTGATCCCCATCTGTTATTCTTTCCTCATCTCCTTAGTCTTATGTTTTGATAAACTTCAGTATTCAGAAAAAAGGGCTGTTAAATATCTGCTTCATGTTAGTAATTTTGATTTGCTTTGTTCTTTTGCTTCTCAAAGTTACATTGTAATTTTTCTTTTACCATATCTCTAAAGTATCTTTTTCTTCTGGGGATTATGGCAAACACTAATCCAACCTGGGTATTGAAAATGACCTAATATATCAGTTTGGAATGCTTCCAGCCATAGAAAAAACTCATTCTTCTATTCTCTATGCATTTCTTTTCAGAATGTTGTCTGTCACAAAAAAAAAAAAGGCCTTCTTTTGAAGTTAGAACTGCATTTTTGTTTCTCTACTTGATTTTGTAGATAATTTCATAATTTATTCTGTTATTTCTCATTTTCTCCATGTTGTATAAGATGGCTGGTAGGAAGATATGTAAACATGTAGTTAACCTCTCTGTGCCAAAGTTGTGTACTTGCACACACACACTTAGTCACCCTTAATGAAAATGAAGGCTCAATTTTGTCATAAAAGTCTAATATTTGCAACATGAACTGATGAAGTTCCAAAGAAGCTAATAGCAAACAAAAATATAAATACAATGGAAAACTCTAAGAAGTGATATATGAATTAGTATTTCATTATTCATAAAAAAGTGTATGAAGTTACCCTCTAAAATATTTTGTTTATTTAGCATTTGAGGTAAAATGGAAAGGCATTTAATTATTTTGATTAAAAGAGAAAAAACATTGTTGTTATTGATTCTGAACAGTAAAAAGACATCCTAAATTATCTCATTTATAAGTATGTGAAATTGGTTTTCCAAATAGAAAAACAGCAGCATGAGTTAGGCCAGGAATAATGATATTTAGGAGTTCATTTGATATATGGCTACTGATACTGCTTTATTTTTTCTCTTGACTTTCAATACTGATTAAAAAAGGAGGCAGGATCCAGGTTTCATTATTGATTACGTTGTCTCCGACTCTGCACACAGTTTTTTCCCCCAGTGTGTAATAGCAATAATTACCTCATTAAATGAACATCTTGTGAATTAGTGTAATTGAATGGCTAAGATTGATAAGCCTTTGCAACTAAGATTTTGGTTGCCAACTCATCAGCAAGAAAGGCTCTGTTTTTTTTTTTTTTTGCGTAGATATTTAAGCTTGTCTTTGATATTGGTGAAAAATTATTTTGACCATATCTACCTACATTTTCATGTGAGCAGGAGGCCCATGAACTTAGAAGGCAAACAAAAAAAAAAATAAAATAACAGAGACTTATTTCAAACACATTTAATGACTCGCTCATGTTTTTTGATTATTCTAAAAAAAATGCTGTTTCCCAAGGCAATAAGTATACTGAAAGCAAATAATAACATTTTTCTTTTACTTCTCAAATAAGCAGTTTTCTGTTGAACTGGAAGTGGAATCAACATTGGACTAATATTCTCAATAGGATAAAGATCACTGCATTTTCTGGAAAATAAGGGATCATTCATATGGAATCTAGCTCAAAGCTTCAGAGATGAAACAGAGAACATGTGTATATTTCCTTAACAATGCCATTTATAATCTGAGCAAAGGAAGCCTCCTAAGGATGAAGTTCTAGAACATGTCCTGCTAGTATTCTGCCTGAAACCAGTAGGTAATTATAAGGACATATAAGAATCCTGTATTATATTTACAGGTTATTATTAATTATTTCAGGGAAAATGTTTTCAGCTTTAGAATTAATTTATTTATTTTTAACAGATAAGTCTTTTGGCCTTTTTATTCATAAGCCCTGTGATTTCAGAAAAAAAATACAAAAACAATACATGTGTATACATTCTATTATGAATAACAAAAAATAAAAAACATCTGCTTTTTTATTAATTATTAAAATATTCTAACATTTTTGTAACAAATATATTTCATTAGAAAACAAGAAAACACATAAATACTTATGCAATTTAACTCCAGGGTCACATAATAAAGCAATATAATAACTTAGTTGTCTTCAAAAAAAGCTGGAGTATTTACCTTTCCCAAACAAATAAAGATGGCTTATAACAAGTTCTTTAAAAATAAAAATTAAGCACCAATTCATATCACAGCTACAAGGCCTAAAGAGTCTGTGCATTAGCTACAAGAATAAAGAAGTTGTCCCAAAAAAAATTTTCTTGCAAAAAAGTACACATCTTTCTCTGCTTGTTCTGTTTGTTAGCCAGGCACAAACATTGTCGGAATAGGAAATTCTGACTTATAAACTGAACTCACTCAGCTCACATACCATGTTTTCCTTCTCATCAAAACCAGGTCAGTGTGGAAAAGATTGTCCTGTGCCCAGATCTCATTCTATAAAAACTCAGTAAGCTATGACAGTAGCACAGACAACCCTAGACTTATCCTTCCAGCAAGCAAGTGGAACTTAACACAGGAAAAGAAACTGAAATGAGATGATGGTAAGAGACATGTGAGAATATTATAGAAATTATTAAAAAAAAAATGGGAATAAAAATAATTTGAAAGGGAAAGGCTCAAAAAAGAAGGCTATCATTGTTCAAAATCTTTGAAACGACCTTCCTGAATTATACAAGTCTTCTAGGTCTGTTTGACGTTTTAATCAATAGCTCGCTTTGAATTTAGGTGCTAAGTAGTGCTGTTTAGTTGCATTAAAATCCCATGCGCAGTCATGTCAGAGGTCTTCCTTGGGTTAGTTAGTCAGTTGTAAAAGCTACCAAATTAATTGATAAAACATGCCACATCACACAGTTAAAGTAGCACATCCTGCCTTAGAAGTTCATTGCAGTGTCTGCTTCTGTGGCTTAATCCTCTCATGATACATTCAAACAGATTCAAAATACCAGGTGGAACAGTGAAAAATAGACATTTGTATGAGGAAAGACACAAGAAAAGGCACCTAGTTGCTTTTAATTCTTCACTAAAGCAGTGCTCACCTCCTTGTTCTTTTTTCTTCCACCACTTCTTAGGAACAGCTGCATCCTGAAGTGAAAGGGCACCACAGGTTCCCATTCCTGCTGTGTCCATCAGAGCAAGAGCAGAAGACAACAGCATCACACCACTTGATTTATGAAAAATATGCAAGTAGATCTCCCCACAGTATAGGTACAGTTTCCCCCACTGTTTTCTTGTTTGTTCGTTTGTGGGGTTTTTTTTGTTGTTTTTGGATTTTTTGTTTGTTTGTTTGTTTGTGGGGGGGTTGTGTGTCTTTTCTTTTGTTTATTAATGGGATTTGCTTTTAATATAGCCTTTTGTGTATAACTTTTGGGAACCAGAATGAAGAAAGATAGTGTTGAGCTGGGTGACAGAGAGCTAATTCTTCACTGTTTCCTTCAGGTAAACCTGCACCCGGATGCCTAGTCTTTTTTTATTAATGTTAACTTATAATGTTGTGTTGTCTTTGAGGTCCTATATTTTACATTTTATTTGAAGAGATTCTGCTCACTACAAGAAATATGGAAGCATATAGCTTTATTTTATCCCACTGCAAATTAAGTGTAGTTCTGGTAATAAAGTGAAAGCTGAAGGTCCTACACAAATGCTGACATAAGAAATGTTTTTTGCAAGGATATATATTTTTCATGAAGAAAAAGGAAGTAGAGTATGGATATGTATTCTGGTACATAAAATTCCCTAAGATATAAATCACAAAGAAAAAAAGGAGGAATTCATCTGGCTGAATGTACACATTGAGAGGGTGAATGTTGCACCTGAGCTAATCACTTCAGGCTCCCGAATAGTCAAAGGAGAAAATCAGGCACTTCTAGGTCACAATTCCTCTTATCTTAAAATAGGCCTCTGAAGTAGGTCAGATGAACTGCGCCCTGAGAGTGCCTATTACTCTCTACCAACTATAAAGGGAGTCCTGGCTGATTAATTCAGATTCAGTGTAAATGTTTAAGGAAGATGAGATGAATCCCATTCAGGGAATCCAGAATGACTATTAAGAGACCACCAATAAAAAGCGAGAATTCTTGTTTTCCATATATATAGAATGCAAGATAATGACATACATTTAGATGCTGACATTAAGTTCTTAAGTCATTTAGGCATTTTGGAATATTTTATCTTATTTCATAGTGTATTTTCTTTTTGCTCAGAGGAACTACTTTTTATCACTGTACTTTAATCTTATGATCTATGATTCATATTTGCTTTCTTAAAGAAAGCTGAAAGCCTTTCCCAACCTTGATAGACTTTTATGAGTAAAAACTTAACAAAGCAAAGCAATTCGCCCTTTCATCTATTAAAAACGTGCTGTATTTCCAATAGAATTGGAAATATTAAAGACAGATCTGCCATTAGGCTCACCAGTACAGCTTGGTTCCATCAAGAGTGCTATGAACATTTTATTAGATGAATGCCCAAGTTTAAAATCAAGCCAAAATACCTTGGATTTTCTCTTCCAAATATATATGGAGAAATAATGGAGTACTAATAGATTTCTCCTTGACTTCTGTGACACTGTTTCAATATTTAAAGTATTAGGTTATTTAAGATATGGTTGGTTAAAAATTGAAAGCAAGACAGTAGATACTGGAAGAGGATTTTTAAATAAAAAAGATTTTTAAGCAGATACAACAATATCTTAACTACCTACCAACTACCTGTAATTGGTAATACATATCGACTATAATTTTAACCATTTAAAGTACAAATGGATAGTTTATAATGCCTCTAATCAGTAAATCAATAAATTGTCCAGTGTCGGTGAAAATTTTCTCATCTAAAAAGTTATTTTCAAATCCCTTTTTATAGAACCACAGAATCATAGAATAGTTAGGGTTGGAAAGGACCTTAAGATCATCTAGTTCCAACCCCCCTGCCATGGGCAGGGACACCTCACACTAAACCATGCCACCCAGGGCTCTGTTCAACCTGGCCTTGAACACTGCCAGGGATGGAGCATTCACATCTTCCCTGGGCAACCCATTCCAGTGCCTCACCACCCTTACAGTGAAGAACATCTTCCTTATATCCAATCTGAACTTCCCCTGTTTAAGTTTTAACACACTATCCCTTGTCCTGTCACTACAGCCCCTAATGAAGAGTCCTTCCCCATCATCCTTATAAACCCCCTTCAGATACTGGAACGCTGCTATGAGGTCTCCACACAGCCTTATCTTCTCCAGGCTGAACAGCACCAACTTTCTCAGCATGCTTTCATATGGGAGGTGCTCCAGCCACTTGATCATCCCCATGGTCCTCCTCTGGACTTGTTCCAACAGTTCCATGTCCTTTTTCTGTTGAGGACACCAGAACTGCACACAATACTCCACGTGAGGTCTCACGAGAGCAGAGTAGAGGGGCAGGATCGCCTCCTTTGATCTGCTGGTCACGCTCCTTTTGATGCAGCCCAGGTTATGGTTGGCTTATCATTTCAAAGTTTTATATTGCGGTTATTATATAAAAGAAAATATTCCATTCCATTTTATCACTTTCAATGTGGGTATATTATGATCACCTTGAAAAAAAATCTGAAGAAAAAAAGAAGGAAATCCTATAAAATTTATAATTTTTCAAGTTATTTGGTGTAGAGGAACTGAAATAGTAATTTTAGATAACAAAGGTTTTCCGGTCTTTGTTATCCCAAAAACCAGAATAAACAATGAGGATTATATAAGAAAAATTAATGAGATTTAATGCCTCTTGAATTGATAGGATACTTTTCATTGACTTCTTTGGCCTTTTGATCAGATCCTAAAGTAATGAAATATATTGAGTTACTTCAGGTTGCTTGGAGATTGCTAACTAAACAAATTCTAGAATACAGTGGTTTGAAAAATAGAAGGGACACTGTGACTTTTAAGACCTCTTACAGTTCTGTTTTTCTACATACAGATAGTTGTAGCAAGTAAGATACATCCAAGCAGCAAATAAGATTAATGTAACTTTTATCATCATCTTAAAGTCTTTCAACCATCTAAAAATAAAGCACTTCAGCAATTTATTTTTCATCTACACAAAATATGTATATTTAGGAAATGTTGAAAATGACAGAATTTCCACGTCTAGTTTAGATTAATCCCTCTCTGGCTGGTATCTCTCTGAACCAACCACAGATGAAGCTTAGACACCTAGTTAGTACAAGCTCACAACTTCTGAATAGTTAGAATTTATTTACATCAGCCTTTCTGAAACATGTGTCCAGTTCTGGCTCTCTAGTCCAAGAGAAGCATGAGCATACATACTGGAAACAGTATAACAAAGGGACACAAAGATGATGGACTGGAGCATCTGACATATGCAAAAAGGCTGAGAGAGCTGGGACTGTTCAGCCTGCACAAGAGAAGGCTCAGGCGAAATATTTATGTGTTAAATACTTACAGGGATGGTGTGAAGATTATTTTAGTGATACTCACTTAGAGGACCAGAGGCAATGGACACACACTGAAATACAATCTGAACATCAGGAAACCCTTTTCAGTGTAAAAAAGTAACTGGGGTCAGGGTGACTGAGCATTGGCACAGGTTGTCTGGAGAGGTTGTGGCCTCTGCTTCTTTGGATATATTCAAAAGCCATCTGGACTGCCATCCTGGGCGGTCTGCTCTAGGTGTCCCTTGCTTGAGCAGAGTAGTTAAAACAAATAATATCAATAAGGTAAATATGAACCAGAAATGTGGACTTGAAGTCCAGAAAGCCAACTCTGCTGGGCTGCATCAAAAGAAATGTGAATAGGTTGAATGGGGCTTTGAGCAATCTGGTCTAGCAGAAGCTACTTCAGGTTTTTACTGGCAGTGGAGGTGGAACGGGATGATCTTTAAGACTCCTTCCAATCCAAACCATTCTATGATTCAGTGATCTCCAGAGGTCCCCTCCAACTTTAAACATTCTGTGTTGCCCAGGGGAGTTGTGGAGTATCCTACGTTGGAGATATTCAAGGCCTGCCTGGACAAGTTCCTGTGTGATGTACTCTAGGTTACCCTGCTCTTGCAGGGGGGTTGGACTAGATGATCTTTCGAGGTCCCTTCCAACCATTGGGATTCTGTGATTCTGTGATGCTCTGGTATTAGAACCAATACAGTGTTACTCAAACCTCCTCTGTAAAGCTAGTTTATTTCTGCTGCTTCAGTAATACAGATACAGTTCTGTGGTCTCTGATTGCATAGGAGGTATAATCTTGAGCATGTCAGCAACACAAAATGCCCTTTTTTTCTTACTCAAACACATCATCAAGACCACAGATTTACATCTAATTATTTTAATATGATACAACACACTCACAGATAAATGACAGAATTAAATTGCACAGTGTTAGCTAGGCAACAGATTGTTACTTTTAGGTGTTATTAAAAGAAGTGAGGAAGTAGTTGGCAGACTTATCAGATCGTCTGTCTGCATGTCTGTTTCTCCTCTCCTGTTTAACTAAAATGTGTGTGGAGTCTATCATAGTAGTCACTGGAAATTGTGCCTTTTGACCAAGAAAAATATTTTTGTATTATAATACACATTTACAGTCTCCATTTGATTTAGCCTCAAGTGTCCATCTTATTTCTATACCTGAAAAAATAGATTAAAGTGTAACCCTAACAGTGTATTAAAATATAAGAAATTTCTATTCTGTAAGAACTGAGGAGTTTCAGGTTCCTGAAGTTTTTTATTTATTTTATTGAAGGGGTCTGGATGGAATTCAAAGGTTTCTTACAGTCTTTTGGAAAGAGTAGACTTAAGGCATGTTGGTGGATGGCATACTGTCTGTGATTTCACCTTTGTTCAGAAGGTAGCACAAATTAGAGATCTTAAACTGGCAAGGACCCTCCTGTCTCAAGAGACCTTTGCAGGTCTATTTAAATTCATAAAGCACCATGGATAGAGCACAAGGCTAAGCCAGAAAACAGGTTCAAAAACAAATTTAATTAACACATATAAGGCTTAGATTTTAGGGGGTGTGATCCTGTTCCTACTTAAACACTCCTGCTGTTACAGTTTTAATCTATGAAAGTTTACATTCTAAATAAATATTAAAGGCAAAACATCATGATATTAAGTATCTTAGGGTTAGTACTGGCCTTTATTTGAGGGAGAGTTCCAGTTTCAGAAATTTGAGGTACCAGTTGCTGGGTCCTCACTTTATAGCATAACTGCATATTACTAGGAGAAAACCAAGGAGGAAAAAAGAAAAAAAAAAAGTCATTAATTGAGCACTAGAACAAATTTACAATAAAGAACACTAAAAATATTTTTTTCCAATTTCTCATTTCAGAGAATCATAGAATCACAGAATAGTTAGGGTTGGAAAGGACCTTAAGATCATCTAGTTCCAACCCCCCTGCCATGGGCTTAGACACCTCACACTAAACCATGTCACCCAATGCTCCATCCAACCTGGCCTTGATACCTACCTGCCAGGGATGGAGCATTCACAACTTCTTTGGGCAACCCATTCCAGTGCCTCACCACCCACACAGTAAAGAACTTCTTCCATAGAATTTATTAAACAGAAGAGATTGGTTTTATTTTCCTTTTTGTTGTGTTTTTTGTTTGTTTGTTTGTTTGTTTTTTCCCTGATCTTCTGTTGCTCTTCCATTGTTAAAATGAAAAAAACCCCCACATAATCTATTTGAAAGGTAACAAGAATTGCTAGCATACTTAAGCTAACTGCCTGGGGGAGAAATACTGAGGTTACCCTATATGAAAATGCTTCTAAGGAAGCAGAGAATGAGTCTCCATATTTTGAAGAAGAGATAAATAGTATATACTCATATCTTCAGACAATCCTTTTCAAAGACTTTTGAAAACTTCTCTTTCTTTCTTTTAAACCTATCTACCTCATCCCCACAGGACATAATTCAATCCTAGTATATATGTACGTTTTTTTCACTCGCATCCCTCTGGGATAGAATATCATATTATGCATTCTGAGACAGAAATATGCTTTCGTTTTTGGATCATACCACATATGTTACTGACAATGCAAAGAATGTACATCAGTGGCTGAATGTTACTGTTTTTCAAAATGTATGGAATAATGAAGATCAAGGGAGCCTGTGGCTGATTCTTGGACTTTAAATTAGTCCCTTTTCCTGTTGCTTAAAACCAACAAACAGTAGCACTAGCAGCAAGGCTGCCTGCTAGAGAAGGATATTTTCAAAATCACACAGCATGAACATTTTCATGTCAAGACCCATTACAAGAAAAAACTAAATAGCATTTCAGTGAAATAATCCTTTTTATATGTATTATTTGTAACTAGCTAGGGATGAAGTAGCTGCTACTGACTCCCATAACATAAGGGCATTGGTCATTATAAGAAAGCAGACATATGTTTGGAATAAGCAGATCCAAATATTGTATTTCTTACTTCCTTCCACTTCTTTTAAATTTTAATTTTTCCTTTAAATTTTTGACGCAGACGTACTTATATCACATAATAAGTTCATAATGATCAGTACTTATTTTGAGAAGGCTTATTGACTGACAAAGTTGCAGATACAAATTTTCAGTTGGAGTTCAAGTGGTTCCATCAACTCCTATATAAAGTTATTCATGTTAAAGAAGTACAGAGTTGGGTTTGCAATTCTTCTGCCAGCACTGTGTTATGAATCTGCTGTTAAAGCCCTTTTTCTCGTAGATTGTCTTAGCAAGTAGGGAGATGCTTTACAAATTCAACAAGCCATGTACTTTTCTGTCTACCATTTTATACCATCTAGCAGCACTATCTGAGAAGAAAAATACTGAAAGAATGGGGAAAGGAATCAATAGCTGACTCGTTACTGGCAATTAAAAATATTGTGCCCTGTTCTTTTAATATTTGGGCCATTGGGAACCTCAAAAATAGTACCTGTTAGCCTTGTGATTGTCCAAAGACCAGGACTCTTGTTCTTTGTATTTCTGCAGGCAGCTTCATGAAAACACGTGTTTTTCAAGATTTAATGGAAGGAAATAATAATTTTAAATCCCCAGTTATTCTATCTACTTCCAAAATATGGCCACGGTCCTCCATAAGCTGACTTTTAGAGGTAATTTGACATAAACAGATCCTAGTTCTGTGTGTCTGCAGACTGATGTCTACATGAATAGGTAAAAAACAGATGAGCTCTTCAGTAAAGGCATATCATTCAACTAGCATGTGAGACACATTTTTAGTTAGATTCTTTTAGCTTCCTCAGTATTAGTATATATATATATTCTGATTCTCTTACCTTAAGTAAAGCACTACACTGATGAAGACACAATGCTTTGAATCAGCAGATGCTTTTTTTTTTGTGTTCCTCTGCTTTGGTACAGCAGTGATTCATGTTGTCTTCACCCATCCATGCAGAGTAATTTTCCAAAGGCCACAGCACAGCAGGGAATACAGCATTTACAGTGCCTGGAGAAGTTCATAAGGCATGACAATAAAAGGGACAAAGACAACAACCAAGAGATTTCAGGAATTCATTGTATATCAGAAAACAATGCTCTGAGAGTCCCTAGGCTGGAAAACAATGAATAGTTGATTACACTCATAGAAGTCTTCCCAGAGTGCATATTCAAATGCCTGTTATTGTGTGAACTGGACTGAAAGATATGGTCTGGCTGGCTGTACTCCATGTTCCTGGTCTCTTAGCTATGAAGAAGTGTAGCTCTGTAGCCCTGTGATACCATATTGCCAGTACTAGTAACAGGCTGTACTGAGTTTGCATGGCCTCAGGGCAGAGGCTTGCCAGTCCTGCTCTGACTAGGCTTTTCTTGACCTACCTACAGATCTTACATGATTCACTATGCACGCACACCAAGTGTTCATATCGAATTTGGTTTACTTTTGCTTATTTTTGTATGGTACAATTGTTTTCTATAGATAGCAGTACCAAGCAGTTTTTCTAGTCAGAGTCTTTCAGTTAGATACACAAGATGTAGCACAGGCAGCAAAGGTATATTACTGATAAGGAATGGGGCAGTAGCTGGTGCTAGGTTATGTAGTAAAAGCTCATCTGCACCTGACAATGGAAGACAGAGACAACATCAGATGGGAGAGCTCAAATGGTGACCTAGCTCCTTCTGGAAATCATCAGCCCATTAGAAGCCAATCTCCGCAAGCTCAGAGGAGTGCAGGCACACAGTGGAGGCAGGAACCCAAGTTACAGAGTCCTGATGAATAAACACCATGTCCAGGCTCTTTCCACTCAGCCTCATTACTGGTGGAGCTGAGGATGTGGAGCTGGGCGCATGGAGCTGCAACAGCCTTACTTCTTTTGAGCTGCCAGATCCAGACAGGTGTCTCATAGCACTAGAGATAACTATGAACAACAAAGTAATGGTCAGTAAAAAATAATATATGGTTTTATGGGTAATGAAGAAAGCAAAGAAACAGTAACTGACATATGCACAAGCCACCATACATAGTAAACTTGGATGTAACCTGAAGCTGTGGAACACTGAAGACAGAAAAAGTTTTAAATGGCCCTACATGGAAGGAAACGAATTAAAAAAAATATGAAAGAGGAAATGATCAATGTGAACACCATATTCCTCTCAGGAGAGGGGCTCCAGCTGTTGACAACCTGCTGCAACACCTTCCTTACTACAATGAAAACCATGATGAAAATAATGACCTTAGGAGGCAGAGAAGCAGTAGAAGGGAGAGTACAAGATCAGGGAAAGAGTATAACTAAGAAATTTGTATGTTACTATTTTAACTATATTGTTGATGGTTTTGTACCTTTTTCTGTATTCTACCTTTTTATTTTCTGTAATAGTTAGATACACTAATGATGATCCTCGAATTAGATTGCAAAGATTTGAGAAGTTCTTAGCTTCTTTTATCTATAGCATGTGTTTCCTGTTTGCCCATATGCAAGATTTTGAACATAACAGCAGATGCTGTTCTGTTGATGACCATGTACTTTCTTCATAAAGTCTCTTCTGAATTTTGCATGTGGGTTACCGAATGCTCACGTATATTAAAAGAACTGCTACTGTTGCTTGGTTTAGAGCAACATTCATTTAACTCAAATTTTTCAGTAATGTGTTTGTTTGACTCAAAAATAATTGCTGGAAGGGTAAAAAAAAGGGCAGTTTTGTAAGGCAAGATTCAAAGAAAACATATCATGTGATTTCTATACTGCTCCACTATTAAGCAGCTTTCCACCACGAGGAAACAAAGTGGTCATTTTGTGATAGCAGACACTTGGAAACAGAGATGTGCAAAGTGCCTTTATTCATTCTGATGTTGGCAAACTCTGGTAACTACTGACCCATGCAGAGCATAAATATTATTTTACTGTAGGTCACAGGTAGCTGTTTCTGAAATACAGCATTCCTTTAAGGTGAATCTGACAGAATTTGACATGCATAAAAAATACACAAACAGTATATATATAGCATGCATCACAGTGACATTCACACAGACAATCTGGGTTTGGCAACAGTTTGGGTTTGTAGGCTTCTTTTGACATTTAAACAGAAGCTAACAACCTTTCTGAAAGGAGTTGGGGTTGCTTGCCAGGTATGAATATATATCTTTTCAAAGGCCTTCCTCAGGTGAAAATGTCTGTGGAATTGTGGTTGGAGGTGACAAGTTACAGTTGTGAGATTTTGAGGAAAAATAGCTTGAATACCACTTGAGAAAAATACACTTAGGTTTAACGGTGAATACTTCAATTATATGAACAAGACCTTCAGCTGGCATATATCACCTGAAGACCCCTTGACTAGGTTTTATAATTTTCATTTCACTTTATTCATTATGTTTGTTTATTTATCAAGATATTATACCTTCTGCTTTTTATCTGAGTGTTCTGATGAATTTTTATCTTACTTTGAGAATTTCCTGCTTTGGGGATTAGCATTCAAATTTACATTTATAAAATATACTAATGAGAAATAAGCACCTACAAAAAAATTGGTTTAGTCTATCACATATATTTTTCCTCAAGGTTAGATGAGGTGTGGATGATTTGTTTTTTTTATCTATATTAGTTTTCTCTAGTAACACAGTGCCACGTAAGGATCAGGTTCTTTGACACAAAGGATCAGGTTCTCAAGGATATAAATTACCCATCACTCAATAAGTCAGCTCTGTATGAATTAGTATGTTGCTGCAGGCATGTAAATTGCCCCCACCAATGCAACACCTGCAGAAATATCTGCATTACATTTAGGTAGCAAGGTTTTTGTGGCAGGAGCTGCAGAGATGATTCTGTATGCTTATGTAGGATAAAGGCCATAATTAGGTGGAAACATAGGACAGCTTCTAGAAGCTGGAGAATTTCAGGTTTTGCTCGTTAAAGCATTCACTGTAAGTTCTGGTAGTCTCTTTGCTGGAAGAAGTTTGTGAAGATAGTTGGCCTTTATATCTTTTCTGTTTTCCACCTTTGAAGGTAGTAGAAATCTTGCATTTCCTATGTATGTTTCTGTGTGTGTGTATATGTATATATGTGTACATGTATACAAATTCCTTGGGGTCTAAACAAAATATTTTGTTTTCCTTTGTCTACAATGGTTAATGGGTTTATGTACTCTTTTGCTCATTAATGGATTTATCCTTTTGCTCATTCTATGTCTCCAAACAATGAACCCATCTAGATTTTTTTTTATTCTCTTCCCAAAGGTGAGAAAACCTTTCCCAGAGGCACAAAGCAGACTTGTTAGGTACTTTCTGTTCTTTTCTCTATTCTATCAAGACCTTCTGTTTCCCCTGGAGAAATCATCACATGCTTCCTCAAGTTCTCTTCTACTCCAATGAGTAGCACACCTTCGTAATAAGACCAAGGACTTGTAACAGTTTTAAATCCATAATAATTATTTTTTACCCTCTTGCTCTTTTCAGACACATAATTCATCTAATTTATCTTGTTCTTCTGGAGATATAGCTTAGTATATTGAGTTATACTTGTTGATCTTCATCACTTGTTATTTTTTGTCACTGCGCTCACTGATAGCACCTTTACTTACTCACTTGTAACCAGACTGATATCAATCAGGGTAGCCAATTCCGGGCCAACCACTTGTCATTTGAGGATTTTCTGGGTGACCACAGCTCACATTCACAGGGCGATGATGCTTCAGGGACATGTCATACCTAACACAAATACCCAGAGCAAGTTGTACATTTTTCAGTGTCAGTTCCCTACCATTTGTACTATACATTTGTAGAGCATGTGTGGAAGTCTCTGTTTTCAACTTATTTCCATATTTTTTTTAAAAGATATATGACCTACAGGTTTTGGTTTTGTCTGAGGTAGCATACTTCTGAGAATTCTGCAGGAGAGTTAGAGGATTCATGGAAGTCTGAGTAAACAATTTGCATTATGGGAAAGCTGCATGAAAACCACACATTTGAAATAAGTTCTGAGATAGCTTCCTTTTGACTTGTGCTTTAAATTCTGAGATCAGAGTGAAGATATGTTTAAGCCTTCTCTGTTTGAGCTCCACACTGCTTTGGCTCTAAACAACCAGCTCCCTATTCACACTGGTGAATTGCTTTCCTGTGTTCAGTAATCAGTCAGAGCAGAGAAGATTAAGAGAGCTTTGCTGCTTTCAGTGGCTGGAATTAATCAGCACTGTGTAATTGCTGGTGCTGCAGTGAGCAGCAACAACAGAAACAAGTGAGAAACCTGTTTAACTGTTGTGGCTTCACTCTTTGTCTACTAATCTACAAGATGGTGTAACTGTACAATTTACTGTGCTTGTGTTCACTCAGGGACAGAATTAATATTGAAGGATTCTTCATGTGGGAGACGCAATCAGTAATATGCTACTCTCTTTGGGTTTTTATGTGCAATTGCATGTGTAAATAGTGCTTTTATCCATATTTCACTCCTGATTCAGGTAGTCTGCCCACCATGCTCTGTGTGAGAACGTGACTACCTCATTTTGAGTGGTGCATTCTTCAGTTGGTTCAAGTTTGATTTGATGATTTGACTAGCACAAAAGCTGTACAAGTCTAAGGATTCAGGCCAGAGGTATTATTGATGTCCTGCGATGTGATGTCAGGTGAATTAGACAAGAATGTATTTGAGAAATTACTGGTAAATGTTATCTGTATTATATATAGATAGAATATATATATTGTTAATAATATATATATATATTATATACTATATTTACTATATATATACTATATATGTGATAATATATATACATATATATTATATATAATATATATATTATTAACAATATATATAATATATATATATTGTTAATAATAAATTATATCTTCACGTGTTCCAATAGTTTGCACACATTGAGTCTGCAACTATTGTTGCAACTGAGTGGAACAAAAGATAAAGGCACATACATATGTATGCATACACATCTATCCATTAATTAGTACACTGTTTAGTTGACAATGCAAACACATACATATAAGTGATGGGCAACACTGAGTCTTGCACGCTATTAAAATCAGATACTAGCAAATACTGTGGCACTATTAAAAATTTTGGACGCAAAAGATGTAAGATTGGAGGTCTATATTTCCTGGCTGCTGCCTCTGCAGATTATCTGATCTCAAGGGAAGCTGGAGCTCTTGTTGCAAGCCTCCAACCTGTGATGGAGGCTGCCTCATACATTGGCACAGTTGGTGCTGAAGTTCCCTTTCCTGCCAAATTTTGGGGTACAAGAGGAGATACCCCAGCACGGACCCCACTAGTACTTTAAGACCCACAATTATGCTCTGCTCTGTTGCTTTGAAAGTGAAAAAGAAAACAACTTTAGGGACAAAAAGGGAAACTTTTCCAAATTCATTATTTTAACAGCACTGGAGCAGAAAGAAACACAGCTCTACCAAATGTGTTTAGAAAGCCAGAGGCTATACAAAGCATAGCAGGTGATAGCAAAATAGGGGATTAATCATTTTTGATATTGTATTTAGTATTGAATTTCATACATTTATAATCATCATCTCTTCAGTACCAACATCTTACCGTATATTGATATCCTGGCAGATATTATAAATTAAGCATGTTAACTCTGCTTTTCAATGTCTATGGAAAATATAAAATTATTAAAAATAAACATAGAATTGATGTATTATTTTTATTTTTACTGAGTTCATAGTGGTTTGGTTTTTTGTGGGTTTTTTTTGTTGTTTTTTTTTCTTTAGATTTTTATGTTTGACAACTTTGGGTTACAGAACACATACTTTTATTTATTTCTAGATATACTACATTAAAGATTTTGCTCAAGCTACAGCAAATAATGGAGAACAGAAACAACTGATGTTGTATATTATTTGTTTATTTCAGATCAAGTAGTGTTTAATACATGTGCTTGTGTCTACACAATACATTATACCAACTTAAATATTTTTTTTGTTCTCAAAAAAAGAAAAAGAATAAAAGAGTTTTTATTGCAGACTTTTAGTCTATTGCTATGTAGGACAAACAGATTCTATTTAAGGTTTTTACAAAGGGTTTAGCATCAGATTAAATTTGCAGCTCTATTTCATAAAAACAAAATTACGTTGTGAAATTTTTCAGAATATATACTGAGTCATACCTTATTTTCAGTGATTTATTAGAGAGAAAAAAAATCATTTGAAATATATACTTAGAAGCTTATTTTACTTTTTTTACTCTGAGACATCTAATGGTAAATGTTTATTGTATAGTATACTTGTGTGTTGCTTCAGGTAAAAGTATTATTTAAAGCATGTACGTATGTGGACCTACTGCCCCCACCAGACTCTTATATGCTGAAACAAGATGGAGCACCTTCAGTTAAAAGTATTGGTGAGAGTGGAAATGTTAAGCCTAAGATTTAAATTCATTGAGTGTTTACTGTAGATACCTTTCAAAGGGCATCTTGTGTTCTTCCTAAACTGGTATTTACATTGTAGTACTGGAGTGTACTCTACCTCTTGTATTCCCAAATATTCAGAGGTGTCTGTAAAAGACTTGTCATTTCACAGTCATACCTTGCATACACTTTGTCTCTCCTCCAGTTGCCTTTTTTTTTTTTTTTCCTTCTCTGTTAAATTTAGAAATTTAGAAGTATCTACTCTTAGGAATATTTCAGTCAAAGGCACTAATCTTTTCTCTTTATTCTTTTTTTTTTAGCCTGTCTTTAAGATAGGAAATTGCGAGGCATTATTGTTAGAGAAGCAGAAATTTCACATCTTCACATGGTTCATTAAATAGCTAACATTCTATTTTTATGTATGAAGAACAATGTTTTTAAAATAACTTAATTATCTAGGCCAGCTAAAATGTATTCAGTATAAAAGCTGTAACACAGGATTTTACAGACACATTGCAAGACCTAACAATATTACTGAGACTAAATGTAGGCCTGTACAACAGATATTAATATTTTAGAAATAGGAAAATAAAAGATCCCATTAAATTGTGCTTATCTTTAAATGCAGTATCTTAGCAGAGGGACTAAGGCACAGGTAGGCAGGCCTGCTACGATTTAATCTTCAATCTATTCAGTGGACATTGCCATGTATTTTTTACTTTTTTCTCTGACATGAGAGGTTCAGTTGATGTAAAATTGTGCCCTTTTTTGTCAGGAGCTGCTAAAGAATTTTAAAGCAAGTATTAAGGCCTGGTTTGAAAAAAATAAATGCTATTTGGTTGTACTTTTAGATCTGTAACAACATTATACCCATTTTATGCAACACAAGTTGAAGGCAAACATGGATCCCATTGTGCTATATGTTTGACAATGTCCTCTTAAGTTTTAATGTATTCTTTTTGTGCCCAAGTATCCCAGGAGTGGTAAAGATGTATGACCTGTCTTTGTTTCACCTAACCAATACTACTTAGTACTCAGGAGCATTTAGTGCACATCAGTAATGACAACAGTTATTGACTGAATATTCATGGAATTCCTTTTATTTTAATACACTTTCTCATTCTGTCTCCTTGTAATCTTTCCACTTTCATAAGACTTTTTGCAGTACAGACTCCCTCGACATATGTTTTCCCTTCTTGATTTTCAAACATATGTTGTGCAGCACTATAAAGATCATAAAACAATAGTTCCTCCTGTCCTGAGTAATTGCCAGATTGCAGATTTTCTATTAATAAAATACTACATTTCTATGTACTGAAACAATACAAAACTGACCTCATTACTGAAGTTTCACACATCAGATACTAAGCATACAGTTCACTGGGGGTTATTACAGAGCAGCCATCTCAAATGATGATGCTTTTAGTGCTGCTTATTGATATCGTCTAATTGCTATTCCAGAACAATTGAAACCAAGAACACTTTAGATTTTATATTTCCTTGCTGTATGAATACGTTAATCACAGAAAAAAAAAATCAGAATCTATATCTTTAAAGGTTCAAATCTTAATATGTCTAATAATTCAGTTGTCAGGTATCAGTCTAGACTTCAGCTTGAGTGATCAAGTATCATATAAGAAGACATAAAAAAGTATCACCTCCAGAAGGAAGCTAATCCATCCCTCAGAATGGCACATATATGAAGAGGACCTGTAGAGAGCAGAAATCCTGCATTTGACTCAGAGCTACACAGTTTGTGCCTTCTCTAGGTATACACATTATATAGTACATTGTGAATATGTACAGTTTCCTTTTCATTTTCTTCATAATTAATCAGAAACTATACCATCCTTACCCTGCCTTCCCACATGCCTTCTTCCTCCAGAGACTCCATGCTCCTGGTCTTTAGGAGCTTGAGATGGGTGGTGTGAATATTTACTTGGCTGTACCACAGGCTACCACAGAAAGCAGTGCTGACATTGGCATACACTTTTAAAGAAGTTTTCTATTTATAAACCACACATCAAGACCTACTAAGCTCACTTGAAACCCCTGTGAGCTCCAGGCAGAGCTGTCTCCTTTTTACAAGCAACACCGTGTTCTGCCCTGTAAAACCCATGGTGTCCAAATCAAATGCAGAAATCATCCTGCACCCTCCTTTTAACAGTATTCCTCACAAATAATTTCAGGTTTGGTTCAAAAAGATTACATTTTGTTATTGTCTCTCTTTGTTAGGTGGCAATTATCTGCTTCCTATCTCTGTCTGTTTTACTGAAGGAGACAAGATTTTTCTACCAGAATGGAAATGCAAATATTGTTGAAAGCAACAAATGAAAACTTCGGGGATGAAAAATGAGCTTTACCCACTAACATTTCAGTGATGCCAAATATAGGATTGTGACCTTTCCAAATTATAGCTTTTACAACATAATGCAAGGCCTTTCAAAAAGAAAATAATTTTAATTCTGTTCGTCTAAAATAAATGTGTGCTTTTGTGCGATCAGAGGAAAAAGTATATTCATTTTACCACTGCTGTACACATCAAAATAAAAGTGTAGGGAGACACATCAAAAGTAGGGGATATCTTAAACTTCATAAAACATGTGCATTTGTAGTGTTTTACACGTATTCCTGTACTGCCTTACAAAAGTCCTGTTCCTGTACACATTGTGTAACTGGATTTACAGGAGCTTATTTTTATTCACCGTTAGGTAAAGAAAAAATATATATTCCCTGAATCAAAGTGAATTAAAAGGAAATGACTTGCTAAGGGAGAAGGTAGCTCAGTTTTCTCATCAGCAGTCTAATCATGAGTGACCCACAGGCAACTCACATTACACATGGAGTCTGCTGAAAGTTGGCCATCGCTGCCAGTAAAATCTTATCTCCAGTCCAAGTCTAGTGATTGCCACCTAAATAGGAACCTGGGGGAGGAATACGAACTGCAAAGCACTGCATTAAACTGACACTGTATATCACTGTTTGGCAGGCTGTATATTTTTATGCAACGTGTTTTGCAGACAGAGATAAATGCACAAAAGTATGATAGGTGTAAGTAATGAGGTGCTTCCTAGTCTGATTTCTTTTTTCAGTTACACCAGTCTCATTGAAGTTAACAGTGATGCTCCAGTACAAGAGACAAAACTTTTGAGTGTGATGGGTAGGAGAGTGGTACTTTCTATCTTGTACCACACTACAGGCACACTAAACGCTGTGAACTTCCAAGTAATGAAAAGCTGCAAGATCAAAGCACAACTGTCTCTATAACCACCATGGCTAAAACCTGATTATGGCTTAAGTGACTTCAAAAGCATTACGTGAAGGATGACTTTAGCATTTGAACTTAAACTACACTGATACTCCAGCAACATTATGTATACAAAGGAGTTTTTACTGCTGCCTCCCACTCTGCTAGGGACAGATGCTATTGGCTTTGAACTACTAGAAAGAATACCTTTACTAGCATTTTTTTTTTCACCTAATACTTTTATTTTTTTTTCCAAACAAAGAAAGGCACATTGGAGTGGGGGGAAAGTAAAATTCAAATTATTTCTGAAATCATATAGAATTCCTTGAACAATTTCAACAAAAAGAGCTTACATATTAGCTTATTCTTTGAGCTCATTTCAAAACTGATCTAACTAATTTACATAATAATTTGCACAGAGAATTACGATGATGAATAGAATATATTAATATATTTGCTAAAACATTGCTATGTATCCACATATGGTGATTTAAAGTGTCTGTATTCATTGCAAACACTGGCTGATGTGACTATACAATATGTTACATCTGATAAACACAAATTCCAGTTTGGCAGGAAAACTCAAAAGAAAAGAAAGAAATGTGCTGTTTAAACTGTGGAAGATGGTCTTGTCTTATCACATCATTGTTCTCAGCTTTTTAATAGCTATTTATGTCCTTCAAATGGGAGGAAAAGGTTTTGTATGTTATTTATTCCACCACTAAACCACCTTTAAAAGCACCAATTTATGTATGGCAGATCAGTGCCAATACTTTTTTTTTCTTTTTTAATTAAGCTGAAAAAGACAGAATGCCTATGTATTGCTGTTTATTTTTGCTGTTATATTAATTGAGCTCAAATGCTTTTGTATAATATAAACTGTTTTCTAATATTTAATTGAATATACAGAATTTACTCTGTTACTTCTTTAAATAATCATTGGAGTCACCTGCTTTGTTATTGTTCTATAATACTGAAGCATGTACCTTTCAGAATTATGCACTTGAAGAAGGACATGACAACATTGGTGCTTTTTAATAGTTAAGGATATTATAGAAAATTAAATCCTTGGCTGGACTGATTTGCAAATTCTGAGAATTTCCTCATAAAATTAACTTTTACCTTTTCTTTCCAAATGTGTTCAGAATTTAATTGTCTAATAATACTCTTCCCTAAGTGATGTACTTCTGCAATAAGAATTTTATAAGACTCTGTGTATTAGACTTCCATAGCATCTGTGGACTTAAAAAAAAAGTTGTTGTGTGGGCTTTCCCTTTTGTTTAAGTAAGTGAAACAATCAGCATCACACAGTTTGAGCTTGCAAATCAGTGAGACCAAGCCAAGTTTCCATTCAAATTGATAGCAAACTCCCATAGAATCATACTGAGTGTTGTTTTAAGAAAGAGGACTCAGCAAGTCACAGTATTTTCTGTGGAAAAAGGTGCAGATATGTGCAATTTCTTTGAGAATCATAGGTAATAAGAGCTATGGTAATAAGTGAAATGGAAAGGAAGCATAAAAATAGTGAGGTACTGAGGGTAAAAAGGTGCTAATTTAGGTATATGGGGGCTTTGTAGCTTAATTTTCAAGACTGACTCATTTACCTGTTCTGAACACACAGAAAAGATTTTCATAAAAAGCAAATGTGACCATTATATTTTGAGCTCTGATCTACTTTGCCCTTCATTGCAAAGAGTTTTTTCGTGCTTTCTTAAGCAAATTGCTACTAAACCCGGCTGTTATTCAATAATATTGGGGTGGGGGGGGGCTGATTCTGAGCCCAAGTTTGTCATTATTGCTTTGAGTGTGAAATTTTTCAAAATACTACACAGGCATACATTATATCGTTGGAAATGCATAAAAAAAAAGAAATCCTTGGTATCACAGAGAAAGCCTCTGGGATCTCAGATGTCAGTTTTAGAAGAGAGATTGCTCTACCTATAAATTCATCTTTCCTACAACTGACATCCAAGGTCCCAGAGCCTTTTTCCATATCACTAAAGACTTTTTTAATACAATTCCAGCAACGTAGTGCATTCCATTCTTTACAAGAAATGTTCAGCCATTCATATCCCAGACAGCCAGACATCCTGCTGACTGTTTGAGAATATTAGAAAGCTGTTGGAAATGGAGGTACCAAAATAACATATTGCACTAAATTTTCATTAAGCTTTCAAAAACTAAAATCCACTATGTATTTCAAATGAAAAATGTCATGTGAAAAAAACAAGCAAAATAATGATACCAAAAATTAAAAATAAAACAAACCTAAAAGCAAAACCAAAAACAAAACTAAAAAAAAAACCCTCAAACAAGTGAAGCACAAGCTATTAAAAATGTTTTATGCCCACATTTATTGTATGTTTGTGTGTGTTTCATGAGGGTAAGCTGGGAGACATGCAAAGGTGTCTCTCATGGGTCATCAGTCTCCCATGAGTGTTATGGCACAAAACCTTCCTTCATGTACTGAAAAAGCTTTAAGCTTTCAGCTAATAACAGTCACAGATCAACTGCATTAGAAGAGAAGTGTTCATTTTTGTCAGGGAGACTTGTCTCTGTTCAAATTTAACTGCTTTAGTTACAGTTGGCAAATGTTACGAGGACTTCAAGGCAGTTTTTTTCATGTGAATTGTAAGGGAAAGAAATTATAGGTATTTAAAGCAAGCTAGAGATGTGCTACTAGGGGTAGCATAGAGGTGCACTGCTAGGAATTCAGGGATATTAATTTGGACAATACATATTCCCAGTTAGGAGCATGTGGGTACTAGTAAACTCAGAGTGAACAGAGAAGCTTTTTCAGATTCACACTACAGCAGCTGCATGTTGAAGGATCCGTGGCAGCTAAACAGCTCCAAGGTGTGCTGCTTTTTAGGCATTAATAGACCAGAATAATCTATGATCACAATATGAGCTCCAGAGATATCATGTAAACATGGTATGTACACTGCTGTACAGGTGAATATAAGTGCTTTAAAGGGTATTTCTGAGGTTTGATGTGAGTTGATTTAGCTGACAAAATAAACATGAACCTAGGTGGCACTGAAGTCGTCTGAGTGCATTCTTTTTTCCTAGGGGTATTGGTAGGAGGGAGAAAAAGAGAAAAAAGGATAAATTGAAAAGGAAAAAGGAAAAGACAAGAAGAGAAGAGAAAGGAAAAGCAGAAGTGATATAAAAATAAAAGAAAAAGTAGGAGAAAATATAAGAAAAAAAAAGAAGGTAAAGTAAAATAAAGGAGAGGAAAAAAAGAGAAATGGGAGGGAGAGAGGTAAAGATGAAGAGAGGAAGGGATGGAGGGAGGGAGGAAGAAGAAAACCTTGATTTGGTTGTGATGCTCCTCGGAAAACTACAAATGGTCTTAACGACACGAATCTGTGCAACAACAAATCTGAGCTGAGGTCAGAGAACTTTGTGGAGACTAAAATATCTACTATTATGTAGTCAGGTGGGGAACCACGTCTTCAACTGAGAGGAATTCTAGAAGCAGCTGAGATTTTCAAAACTATAATTTTTATACATTTACAACTGAAGTTTTGAAAGCTTAAGTGATCCAGTGAATCAATAACATTATATTCTAGGTTCAGAAAAGTCTGAGGATAGACTTGCCTGACTCAGGCATTTTTGTTCTGAGCTTAGGTCTTTTGTGATTTTTTCTGACTCTTTGTCTGCTTTCCAGAATCACAAGGCCTTTTTTCAGTCATTGTCATGACTGTAGTACAATAGCTGCTTCAGCCATCACTTTTGAGGAAATGCATGTTTTCTGGCTGAACTGCAAAAATGCTTGTTACTGTTGACAACTACTTAACATCCAGAACAAATAGTTTTTCACACTGCAAACAGAAATATTAATTGTTTTAGATGTGGTTATGTTTTTTTTAACAGCAGATTGGACAGCTCTGCAGTCTGGGAAGCAGCTAAATAGTCTTTTGTTTTCTTTATACTAGACATGCATAGAGATCTGGGAAGTGTATTTTATCTGTCACTGTAGCTAGCAAAAGACTAAGTTTGTCTACATCTGGCTTCTTGCCCTATGAACTAAGTTTCCCCTTACTTTACATGGACTGTAATTACACTAAAGGGACAAAAGTGTCTGTGAGGCTGCCACTTAAAGGCAAGTAGGATCCATTCCCATCAGAAATTTATAACCCTCTCTAAAATCTGAGTCTTATTTCCTCCCTTTTTCAAGCTATCACCAGACCCAGATTAGCAACAACCCCTGGAAGAATGAAGAGGAAGCATATTGCACCTGCACAGTGGTAGGATAGCCCTGAATATCACCAAGCTCCCAGCACTGAGGAAGTGGCAATTTGGGCTGAGCAAAAAAGGGGACATATAGATAGAGTTAAAAGATGTTTTACAAGGATTCCTGGTTCATCAACATGTAAGATGCAAATACTCTCACCTTGTTCATATTTTCTTGTTGATGATTATCCCATATTTTTTTGTATGATACCATACTTTCAGTCTCCACCATTGCTTTACGTGTGTGCATATGGAGACACATACACATGTGCACAATTCCATTAAAACTTTCCTTAAAAAGTTGAAATTCGCTAAAAAGCAGTAAGATTGTCATTGATAAGGATTTGCTTGAGGTTTCTAAGATAGAAAAGCAGTTAATTCCCTCTATGTAAATGGAGAGAAAAGACATCATGAGAGAGTAGTTCTTAGGTGGGACAGCTCTAGGTCTTAACTAAGCCACTGCTACTTATATGACACATCATGCTGTTCAAACATGTTATCATAGTCCTTCAGGTAAAATATGATTATGATTTCACTTGATCCAAGATCATGCCCCAGCCACAGCATTGTACCTCTGCCACATCTGGTTCTGGTATCTTTGTAGCATCTGTGAGCTCTACTTAGGCATCACTGAAAACTTTTCACATGATAGTTCAGCAGTTAAGCTATGAATAAAATACTTGAGTTGGGACACCATATGGTGGAAAGGAGGGCTGTACAATAACTGCACAACAAGAGAAATTAATACACTGATAGAGACCTACTCACAGCTTCAGAATATCTTAGGTAACAAATGCAGCCTGTGTTTTTTCCAGTTCTTCTAGCTAGAGATACAAGCAGAACTCGTATAGTAATGAAGGATGGTTAGAAAAGAAGTAATGACTTTTATATAGGAACTACACTATTTGTTTAACTGCTCCATTTCCTTGTCTGCACAGGATTGCTTTTTTTTGCCTTCTGTTAAAATTTTATAAACTTTTTAAAATTTACTCATTCAAAGATCAACTCTTCTGTACTGGCTTTCCCTAAGCAGAAGTCTCAGCCTGAAGGAAGCTGCACAGATGCCCATTAAGGAACAAACAAGAAAACTCAGGGGAAAATAAAATAAAACAAAACCAACTTAAGTCTAATTTATGCTCCACCTTGAGTGCTTATAGAAATGTAACAAATGAGAAGAAAATGCTGGTTTTCCCTTTTCTTTCATTAATCACAAAAGTAGGTGTGTAGGAAAATATGTCAAGGGTTTGTTGTTTTTTTCCAACATCAAGATGTGTGAAAAGTTAAAAAGCAGACAGAAAGGGAAAAAAAAAAAATAAAAGGGATCAGAGAAGTGTAGACAAGGGGGAAAAGATTGTTGAGCAGGAGAAAATGAAAAGTTCCAAGGCAACTGCCTGAAAAGATGTACAAATTGGACGAATAGCAGAGGTACAACTGAGAGAAGCGGTGTCCAAAGGCCCATGAAGCCACACCAGGCAACAGCGGTGGCCATGGCTTCAGGCTCATCACTTTGCCACAGTTTTAATAACCTGACATCTCTTGTGTATATATCCATCACCTTTTGGTACCTCCAAGACAGTCCGCTTATGAACATTGGTGGAACTCCTGTTTTACTGAGGAAATAAAAGCAATATATAAAAATTCAAACATGGGGTTTCCTAGTTAGCATACAGTAAATTATTAATCTTTTTTAATTAATCTGGGCTTTCCTAAAACCACCAATGTATTTGAGCAGAAATTTTTCACTCTTTTCAGAAAAATAAGTAACACACAGACATTTTAATAACCTCACATCTCAAGTCTATGCATTCCTAGTGCCTGCAAGCAGCATGATTCATCTGTTGACCACTTAATTTCTGAACCTGAAGGGTAGTAAGGTATTTAAACAGAAAGGAGAAATGGTTTATTGGAAATAAAGAGGTCATTCTGTTTTTAAGAACTTAGTCCCCATCTCCTGGTTTTACTCGTTACAAATTCTCATCCTTCATAAAATTATAGACTATCTTCTGTCAAGCAAATATGAAGATCATATGAGTAAGTATAACCAGGTAAAATGTAACCAAGCAGCTGATCTGTTTCCTGCATCTTCATAGCTTATAGGATTAAAGCATGATAAGCAGAAAAGTACAGGGATCACAGTTACACAGATCAATCTTCATTTGGGTTTGTTACTTTGATGTGTTCCAAGTAAATTCCTTTTAAGAATTACAGATGTGGTTGCCACTTCTGGTGATTAAGTGTAATCTAATTTGATTCAATATTTTACAATATAACTTTCTTTTTCAGGCTCTTTCCTGAAGATTCAGGAAATTTCACACTTAAGATACTGCTGACTAGGAACCTATTTCTACAAACTTCTTGAAGGGGTAAATTGGATGGGGGAGAGAGGTTACCAGTTTTCGTTTTTCAGAAGTATCAGACAAATGTTTTAAATTTAAATATGCTGCACCTCTTATGTCTCACTTGTCAAGAAGGTTAATAAAGCCCTGTGTCTAGCTTGTCTTTCTGAAGATTTGACAACTCCACTTGTCCAGGCTTCCAAATGCGTTGCTGGTAAGTGAATGCAAAAAACACAAACCCAGACTGCATTAAAGTGGTTCTGTTTGAACTTTTCTTCCTAGGTAAACATGTCAGAACCACTGACAAAGTTTAGAATTTAAAAAGCTAGATTAAAGATAAAATTAACTAACACTGTTATTGTTTTAATACAGAAACCACAGGATGAGAAACTATAAATAAAAATAATTTGGTAAGAAATCTGTCTCAAAACACTGGGACAGGACTTGTTACCAAGCAATGTACATCAGGCTGGTGACTATGAAAATAAACTATTACCTTCCATATTGCCTTTTAAAGCAACTTCATTCATAGTTATGACAAATGTAACCCTAATAAAATTTTCCTCTCCACACCATTTCACTCATCCATTAAGATCCTTTGAATGTTTGTATTAACAGTTTAGAGTATGGTGCATGTCTCTGCACAGCTTGGTCTCCAGTTTCAAGGATCTGTTCACCATAAACTATTTGGTTGGCTACTGGCTTACTGTCCCACTTTATACCTTAGAATTTAATGGGAGGAACTCTATTTTGTATGACAGCAAAAACTAGTGAGGAAGAAAAAGCAAGAACAAGTAAAAGATTTAGAACCTTTAATTAAAGCTGGTTTCCTGGAACATTTTTCCATAGACTGAAAAAAAATGAAAGATTACATAGGTATAGAAATTTCACAGCACAAGACACGTCAGAATATGAAGAGTAAATATCCCATCAAGAAATGGGCTTCTATACAATCACTTTTTCCAGCAGAGAAAGCAATATACACTTTTCTCTAAAATCCTGTTGACCACAGTTTTCCCATGGACACATCTGCACTGACAAAAAGTGTCTACAAAGAGGAAATAATAGTGATCTGATACTATCACACTTTGCATGACTAATCAAATAACGAATAAATTAACCCTTTGCAAATTGCACTGCACATATAGATCTGATGACTGTGGTGAGCAGTTTGTGAATTACAGCATCATTAATGAAAACTGGTAGATTTCAATCCATGCTCTTGACAGAGATATGAAATACTGTGTGCAGTTGTATATGAGTCTCTGGCTGAAAACTTGACACACCAGCAATTAAATGAGCCTGACAAGTACCTGGCCACTGCCTTTGCAGATGAGTGTGCGCATGTCTACGCAAATGAAATTACTCCAAAGAAAACCAACACATAAAGCTCATAAATCTAGACTCCCTGTTTTTCTCCTGCTTAAGTAAGGGAGATACCCAGGAGGCTTTAAATCAGGGAACCTTACAGTGCTCTTTAAGTCTGAGAGTTATGAAATCTGCTAGAGTATTCTAGTTTATGGAAGCACCCCCCTTTCACATTCACTCTCTATTTCAGCCTGATTTTTGATTTAATTGCTTTGTTGAGACAATGCTGATATTTAGTGTATCTCCTTTCACTGAAGATCCTCACTCTAATGTTTGAGTGTTTTCCAAATAATATCAGTAATGGAAGCTCACAGGCCATATTAAATCTCTATATCCTTTCAAGGCAAAACTCTGCTTGGGTGAGAAGACAGTGTAGAGGCAGATCAAGCAAAGGAAAAAGGAGTATTGTCAATTCTTTTTCACAATTACAATCAAAGACTATCTTTATCTCACCTCCCCTATTGTTAATCTTTGGTCAGTTTCTGAGTCATTTTTCCCCCTGGAGACTTATTCTTTCTTAACTCTCACATCTTTCTCTCCCTCAAGTCCTAACACTTTATAGCTTGAAGCTGTTTCTTCATGTCCTCTCCCCATGTTGTCACTCTAGTATCTGAGTCCCACACTGTTTCTTGACTTCCTTCCACAATCATTTTCTAAATCCTTATTCTTCAAGGATCTATTCCTGCCTATTTATCTCTCATTTCTCTCTATTTTGATGCTTGTGTGTATCATATTTTTTCAACTCAGAAGCATGAATTTCTTTAGCTCAGCTGTGAAACCTGTGTTGAAATAACATACACTCATCCCCTATAATATTTCAGTTTCTAAGAATGTGTACAGAGCATACAAGATTAAAAACAAAGCATGCAATCCTCAGCCTTGCTATAATCAAACTACAGACAAAACCACATAGTTACTGGCTTTACCATAACAAAATTGAATATAGCTCCTGGTGGTATTTCAACTTCAACATAACAAACTATGTGAAAATAGTGATAACAAAGACTAGAAGACAAGTACACTGATTTTTGTCATCATATAGACCTTCTTGTCAGGCAGGGTTAATGATGTACCATCTCTTTCAAATCAGTGCTTCCTGAAGTTTTTTTCCTAAAATGAAATAAAATAGGAACAACATCCTGGTAATCATTCTTATGGAATCCCTAATGAGCAAAAGGTTTTACCTACCTTCTGGACCTGCTCAGGTGGTCTTTGGTCTTTGGATATTTCTGTCCCGCCAGAGCAGAAAAAAAAAAACCCTGGTAACCATAAAACCACTAACTGAAACTGCAGCAAAATCCCATGTCTTTTCAGAAGGCAGTAGGAGCATCCCCATTGTTAAGGTAATGGGATGAAAAAGAGAAGACAGAAAACAGGGAGTTTTTAAACACATCTGAGGAAGTCACATTACTGAGAATATTTCCTCTACAGAAAAAAGGGAAAAAAAAAAAAAATTCTACAAATTCTAGAAGAAGAAGGAGGAGGCACAGCTAATTAAAATTCAGCTGTTGAAATTACAATAAAAATCCAATTTCAAATTCAAATAACTAAAATAATATACACTTTGAAATATCCATTTTGAAAATAAAATATCCAATTTGAAATTTAAATGTCTCATAAAAACATTCCAAAAATGTGAATTGGTGTCTGAACAATGATGATGTAGTACCACCAACTGATGAAAATACCACTGAAAACAAATGTTCTGTCCATGATATTGAAAAGTCTTGACTTTGCTGAAGTCAAGAGCAAAGCTCCCATGGACTTCTGCAGGGTCTCAGTTTCAAAACGAAGCTTTGGAAGAATTGTGAACCTGAGGATAAGACAATTGTTACTGGTTATAATTTCATACTAAAATTATTATATAGCCTTCCTATATATATCTCTATATTCTCAAGAGAGTACATAGACAAATTTCTTTCAGCATTTTAATATGCACAAACACAGATGCTCTAAATATATAGTGGAAATAGAAGATTTTTTTTAAAAAACAGAAAGTCACAAAGTGTTCTATTGTTATGTCTGTTCTACTATATTATTTTAAATCCTCAACTAATAATCTGTGAAAAAAAAATGTAGACATTCAAAGTTAATATATTCTGTTTCTTCCATTTTTTCCCTTGTTTAGCCTACCTAATGCTGGCCTTTGAGGAAAGCACTTGCTAAAAAGCGCTCTTCACTATTTTACTCTTTTCACCAAAAGGTTGGAAAACCATACACATGTATAAAAACAAATCTTAAAAACCTTTCTCATAGAAAGATTGATCCTGAAGACGAAGGCCATTTTAAAAGAAAAAAAAAAGTTTTTAAATAAAAGAACATAGTGATCAATTCTGTTTATAAAACCCTTGTAGTACAGAAGGGCCAATATGCTGTCCTGTGAGGTGTGGACACAACTCTGCCCAAAATGCAGGAATAGCACAAGAAGGAGATAAGGCACTATGCAGTCTAAACCAAAGACTGCTTTTTTAAAAATTATTTTTCTAACATTTCAAGTCTACCCAGCAGTGGATACACCTGTATGAGCATTCAGCATGCCACCATCATAGAATCATACAATACTTAGGGTTGGAAAGGATCTTAAGATCATCTAGTTCCGATCCCCCTTCCATGGGCAGGGACACCTCACACTAAACCATACCACCCAAGGCTCTGACCAACCTGGTCTTAAACACTGCTAGGGATGGAGCGTGTATTACTTCTTCGGGCAGCCTGTTCCAGTGCCTCACCACCATGACAGTAAAGAACTTCTTCCATATTTCTAACCTAACCCTCCCTGGTTAAGTTTAAGTTTGAACCCATTACCTGTTGCCCTATCACTACAGTCCCTAATGAGGAGTCCCTCACCAGCATCCCTTTAGCCCCCCTTCAGATACTGGAAGGCTGCTGTGAGGTCTCCAGGCAGCCTTATCTTCTCCAGGCTGAACAGCACCAACTTTCTCAGTTTGTCTTCATATGGGAGGTGCTCCAGCCACCTGATCGTCCTCATGGCCCTCCTCTGGATTTGTTCCAACATTTCCATGTCCTTTTTATGTTGAGGACACCAGAACTTCACACAGTACACCAAGTGAGGTCTCACGAGAGCAGAGTAGAGGGGCAGGATCACCTCCTTTGACCTGCTGGTCACGCTCCTTTTGATGAAGCCCAGGATACGGTTGGCTTTCTGGGCTGCTAGCACACACTGCTGGCTCATGTTAAGTTTTTTGTTGACCAACACCCCCAAGTCCTTCTCTGAAGGCCTGCTCTGAATCTCTTGTCTGTCCAATCTGTGGCTGTGCCTGGGATTACTCCAACCCAGGTGTAGGACCTTTTACTTGGGATGGTTAAACTTCATAAGGTTGCCATATGCCCACCTTATAAGCATGTAAAGGTCCCTGTGGATGGCAACCCTTCTCTCCGGCCTATCAACTGAATCACCTAGCTTAGTGTCATCAGCAGACTTGCTGAACACTCACTCAATCCTGTCCATGTTGACAGCAAAATTCTTAAACATCCTGACAAGGTTAGCTTAATTCCCAAGGTAATATGAAGATAAGCCTCACTCCCGCAATTTGCCTTTGAGTCTCTGCATCTGTGCAGGATATGTCTGCTGCATCATGCTTCCTCAGTAACCTGGAGAAGGAAATAGAGAGGACATACAGGAAAACTGCTGTCCTCTGCCCTCCCTGCACAGCAGAAAACAAGGCCCAGGAGACAGTGTGGTCCCAAACCATGATCTTCAGTCAGGCAGCTGAAACTGAGAGCTGGGATAGCTCTGAGTCCCACACTGTGGACATCTGTCTATCCCATCTCCTCTGCTAACACTACATTTAAAGGTGGGAATTATTGTATCTTCAAGGGCAGATTCAGAGAACTGCTTCCTGGAAATGAAAGCAGCTGTAGAAATTTACAACTTTTGCCACTGCTAAACTCTAATGGGCTGGAACTGTTAACCTTAGAAGATTTTAGATGTCATTACCAATCTGTTGTGTCATCATTCTTTCAATCATTCATTGACACAATGTCCAAATGACATGCATTTGCAGAAATAATTGGACTGTGCTTTACATTCAAATTCAATACAACTTTTCCTTCAAGTTGCTTTTTGTGATTCATGAGGAGCAAAGACTGAAAAAACCTTAAGAATACAAGAAAATTTTTTCTTGTTTCAAAAGCTGAAAAGACTAATACCTCAAAGTGACCTTCTGCAAACTTGATGCTGATTTTGACCAGATTGCAGGAAGATAGAATTGGAGATATTCAGAGTAGCAATTTAGAATAAACAAATGTGACAGTAACAATTTTATCGAAAAAGAGAAAGACTAGAAAATTCAGATTGTGTTTTCAAAGTCTCTAAATGAGATATTTACTGCCTCAATAACAAATGCAAGAGCCACAATTTCAAAATGTGTAACAAGGGAAGAATGAAAACTGGCCTGATAAAATCACTAGGCAAAATCAGAAATTATCATACTGACCAATATCACTTGTTCATCCTGTATTCCTTTGTCTGGGTCTCCTTAGCTGGGGTTTTTGTCGTTGTTTGTTTGTTTTGTTTATTCCCCCTCTTAAGCTTTAGATCTTATGGATAGGGACTGTCTTTTTCCACTTCTGTATATTCAGTGTCATGCTCATTAGGGACATGGTATAGCACTGCCGATTTTCAGTGTTGCTACAGAACAAAATAAGAATCTATACAAATTAGATAGCCTAATTTTGTTTAAGTGAAAGTTACTGTGTTGTTGTTTGCTGAATGATGAAGGAACTCTGTGCTGGTTTCATGATGTCTGTTGCAAACCTCTCAATTTTGATAAATGTGCAGTTATTATTATTTCTGTTACTGTTAATATTGTTTTTATCAACAGATAAAAACAGCAGATTTTTTTGTTGTTGCTGTTGCTGCCATTATTATTTGTGTGTTTGATATTATTGATATTATTTGGCTCAAATCTGTAAACAAAGTGCTGAACTATTAATTGTTTTAGGCACTGCTTAAAAAATAATTAAAAGGATCAAAAGTTCAGGTATTTCCCCAGTGCTGTGAATGTTGTTATTTAGATGAATTGTGATTCCCTGGTCAAAAGGCATAGTGTTTTAGTTGGGTCTTATTGCATTAGAGAGCAGACCAAAGAAGCAAATGGGTGACAGGGTGCAATATGAGCTAGAAAATAATTTATGAAACAAAAAAAGCCCAGTAACCCCAGCTTACATAGATAGTCACACAGCTATGGCTGATCGTGATTTATCTCTTTCTCTTGAAACAGGTGACATCTAATGCTCTTCTATGAGATACATTTCCATATTTTGTAGAGGCCACATCCACTCCTTTTGTAGAGTTTTGCTAAGGGCATACTCAAAATATATCTACACTTTTGTTCACTTAATTTTGTAAACAGTAAGTAAAAGACCTCCAGTTCTAACCTGATATTATTAGTACTTTTGTTTTCTTCCACATTATTACTTGGAAATATGAATTAAAAATATTACAAAGTTAGGACAAAGAAAAACAACAGCAATTACAGTTGCTTTTGAGAAAGTAAATGTTTTTCTGAGAGGGTGATTCTTATTTTGATGATCTGTGTAATGACATAGCTATTGCTTTAAAAAGTGATAGCAAGCATTTATTGTCTTCTTCAAAATTTAAATTGACAGTGCATAAATACTTTAATAACCACATCCACAGAAGAAAAAATATGAGTAGAATCAGAGTACAGCATAAGCAAAGATAATATGTAGGAGGTCTCATTAAGATATCTCTGAGATGAATGCATGAAAACAGCAGGGCCACTGATAATTCATTCTTGAGAAATGCTGAGCTATTTTCCAAGAAAAAAAAGAAAATGAATAATTTCTTTTCAAGTACTTGAATATTAGAGAACTGACAGAGGGGTTACAAAGCCAGAAGCAATGTCTTCTTTGAAGAGCTGAAATGTGTCACATAATCATTCCTCATAGTTTTGCCTGGCTCTCTATGTGGAGGAACAAACTCACCTACACCACCTAACAAAGTTCCTGCTATCAGTCTTCATCCCCTTCAGCTATATAGGAACCTTTGGGTATTAAGTCACATAAATAATGAATGGAAAAAGCATTGAAACAAATATGAGGGCCTGGCAAGGAAACAAACAAATTAATCCCACCCTGAGTATTTTATTACCAAAACTAAGACAAGAGGAGATACTGGAAAAGAAAAACATTCCATCTATCTCTTGACATCAGAGAATTACTGTCTTTGATTTTAAATTTCTACATAGTTTACTCTTTTGAAATACATTTTTTAAACAGCTTTGTTAAGTCACATGGATCCTGAAATGTGTATGCAAGCCAGAAAAATTCTTCATTGGTCTGAGCCTTGCTCAAGTTAATTCATTGCCTACCCACTGGGATATCTTCTTTCTCCAGGCTTTGTCACAACACTGCCCTTCTGCCTTTCCACTCTTTCGACACACATTATTTTTCATCTACAGTCACTAGTTTCCATCTTGCCAAGTGCCACTGACCGAACTCTCCACCTTTGCCAATATGATGTAATGTTACTTGGCTATACTCCCTCATGTATTGTTCCTTTGTCTCTTTTGAAGCAGGTTGACAGCAAGACAGTATGACTAATAAAGATCAGAATACACTCTTAAATGATTCTAGTTGCTGTTTTTAGGTTCATTTCACTATCGCCTCACAAAAATAATGAATTGAAAAAAAGAAGGGCCAAACTGTGTAAAAGATCTAGGCATGTTTTTCTTTTTATTTTCTGAGACTTATAAAAAAACAAACAAAAAAAAATATCGGCCCTTGGGATAATTCTCACAAGTTAAATAACATCAATGAAAACCATAGTGTTCATCAGTGAAAGGCATATGTCTCATATATATATATTCCTGTGAACTACTGTTCCTGCACAAATTAAAGATAAATTAATAGTGGACGATGCCATCATAATTTTATGGGCTTTTTTACGGAGTTACTGTAGTTCATGTCAATGGTCTTTGCCTTCATGTCTGGTAAGCAAAGAAAACTCTTATGGGCTGCCGACACTTTACCTCTGTTTCCAGAGCAGAGTGATTAAAAACAAAGCAGTGATACCAAGTTCCTATTTATTGGCTGGTTTTCAGTAAAAGGATTAACACAGCACTCTTTCACGGACACCCTCTTGTCTTGGGAAAAGAGCTTGCATGCTCTTGTGAGATTAGGAGCTATGCTGGTGGTGGCATATGCCTCCGGTAGGGTCTCCCATGCCAAACAGGTCTCAACAGAAGGGTCAGACAAAGTGTGTCCATGGGCAGGAAGGTCTCATTAACCTTCAGGCAACCGTCCTAGGAGAAAGACGACTCTAACTTCAAACCTGGGCAGATGGAGCTCGCTTAGCCCTGCAAGGCCATCCGAGAGAAGGATACTCAAACCTACAACCTGAGGACTTTGCTGTCACTGTCCAAGCTCGCTAGGCCCTGGCAGATAAACCTCACGTGTAAAGGCTGTGGCCAGTTCTGCACATGCTGTGCCTCACCTAAAAAATCCACCACGCAGGCCCAAAGGGCTTACCCACACTTGCAAATCCCTGCAGTGACAGGAGAGGGACACAACGGCAGGTTGCACTGGAGGTCGCAGACCCAACCCTGCATGCAGGTGATTGAGGACACTGATTGCTCAAGATTGACCTAGGAGATGACAATCTTGTTCGACAACATCCTGAATGACCAAGCAGCCTTTTTTTCAAGGAGACCACTGCTTGCTCCATATGGAGACAACAATCAACATCAATATTGCTGCTCTCAGTGAAGTTCGACTTCATGAGGAAGGTAGCCTTAAAAAATGTGGCGCAGGCTATACACTCTACTCGTTAGGCAAATCCAAAACTGAACATCATCTTTCTGGAGTTGGCTTCATGATTAAAAACTCCATCGTCTCTAAACTTGAAAACTTGCCAATAGGTCATTCCGATTGTATTATCTCCTTACATCTTCAACTACACAATAAGCGACATGTTGTTCTTTTCAGCATATATGCTCCAACTCTGCAAGTTGTCCCTGCAGAAAAAGCCAAATTCTACTCAGATCTGCATTGGCTCACTCAAAAGGTTCCTATAGATGATAAGATCATAATCCTTGGTGGCTTCAACGCACAAGTAGGTAATAATTTTGAAGCTTGGAAAGGAGTAGTAGACAAGCACAGTGTTGGTAGCTGCAATGATAATGGTCGCCTCTTCCTAGAGTTTTGTGCAGAGCAGCAGCTTACCATCACCAACACTATTTTCCAGCAGAAAGACAGACAGAAGACAACCTGGATGCATCCTTGATCTAAACATTGGTTCCTTATTGATTATGTTTTAGTGTGCTAGAGAAATGTTCATGTCTGTTACACTCAAGTGATGCCTAGTGCAGAATGTCAAACAGACCACCGCCTTGTGTGTTGCTAACTTAACTTCCATTTAAAGCCCAAACCTAAGAGGGGTGGCATTCTGCGGAGGAGACTCAATGTTAATAATCTTCAAATAGCTGTAGTGAGGGACAGCTTTCAGGCTAACCTTCAAATGAGGCTTGTAGACCACCTTATAGATTCTTCTCCTGAAGAGCTTTGACAACATATTAAAAGTAGCATCCTGCAGTCCTCCAAAGAATCCTTTGGGGTCTCCTTAAAGAAAAAAAAAAAAAAAAAAAAAAAAAAAGACTGCAAAAAAAAGACTGCTTTGACGATAACAACCGGGAGGTCCAGGAGCTGCTGACAAAGAAGAGATCTGCCCACCAAGTACACCTCGCTTAGCCATTTTGTCACATAAGAAAAGCAGCCTTTCATCTTGCATGCAGTAAACTCCAACAGAAACTTCGAGACATCCAGGAAAAGTGGTGGCTCAACCTAGCAGAAAAGACTCAACTATGCGCAGATTTGGGTGAGCACAATCATAATCACTCTATATAAAAGATGTAAAGTCAGATTGCTCAAGTTACCGAGGTATAACTCTGCTCTCCGGTGCTGGAAAAATCATTGCAAGAATACCATTGAACAGATTAGCACCTGTTATCGCAGAAGAACTTCTACCTGAAAGTCAGTGTGGTTTCAGATCAAAGAGAAGTACCACAGGCATGGTACTTGTTCTCAGACAACTGCAACAAAAGTGTAGAGAACTGAATAAGGGTCTCTATGTAACTTTTGTTGACCTCACCAAAGCTTTTGACACTGTGAGTAGAAAAGGCCTGTGGCTGATCTTGGAACAATTAGGTTGTCCCCCCCAGTTCCTCAAAATGCTTATTCTGTTACATGAGGATCAGCAAGGCCAGGTTAGATATGGCAATGCACTCTCTGAGCCCTTCCCAATAACCAATGGTGTGAAACAAGGTTGGGTTCTCACATCAAATTTATTCACAATCTTCTTCAGCATGATGCTTCAAAGTGCTATGGTAGACCTCAATGAACAAAATGGCATTTATATTTGATATCATACTGATGGAAGCCTATTCAATCTAAGGTGACTGATGGCCCACACTAAGACCTTAAATCATTTTCTCTGTGAACTCCTTTTTGCTGATGATGCTGCCCTTGTTGCCCACACAGAAGCATCTCTGCAGCGTTTAACATCTTGCTTTGAGGAGGTGGCTGAGCTTCTTGGGCTGGAAATCATCTTGAAGAAGACAGTAGTTCTCTACCAACCTGCACCACAAAGAAGATTATCATCATCCTTACATTACCATTGATGAGTCAGAGCTTAAGTCAGTTCAGCAGTTCAGTTATCTGGGAAGCATTATTTCCTCAGATGCCATTATTGACAAAGATAGATAACAGAATAGCAAAGACCTATAGAGCCTTCTGAAAACTCCATAAAAGAATCTGGTGCAATAAACACCTGAAGAAAAGTACAAAGATTAGTGTCTATAGAGCCATTGTACTGTCTACTCTTTTATACGGGTCTGAATCATGGGTTATCTACTGCCATCACCTGTGACTCCTCAAACGCTTTCATCACCGCTGCCTCCATACAATTCTAAACATCCATTGGACTGCCTATGTGTCAAATGTTACTGTCCTTGAACAGGCAGGGGTCACCAGTATTGAGGCCATATTGCTGAAACTGCAGCTGCGCTGGGCAGGGCACATCTCCAGGATGAAGGGTCATCGCCTCCCTGAAATTGTGCTTTATGGCGAGTTTGCCACCGGTTGCCGCAAAAAAGTGCCCCAAAGAAGAGATATAAGGACTCCCTGAAACACTACCTTACCCCTGGCCATATTGACTACCATCAGTGGTCCACCTTGGCCTCCAATCAGGAGACTTGGAGACACACTATACATAATGTCGTTGTCTCCTTTGAGAACACATGCGAATTTAGTCTCGAGGAGAAAAGACAGCGTAGAAAGAATCATGCCCCACCTATACCACCCAAGGAGACCTTTTGTTGTGCATTTTGCAACCTGATTTGCCTATCCCACATTGGCCTTTTTAGCCATCAGCGCGCTTGTAGTAAGCATAGGTAAAGCCTTTCCCAAATCTTTGTTCGGGAAGTCAAGCCACGATTATGATGATACCAAGTTCCTATTTATTGGCTGGTTTTAAGTAAAAAGATTAGCACAACATTAAAAGTTCTGAAGAAGACAGATACTGTGGCAATTTAACCTTTCCACTCAGAAATACAGAGGTAAGAGAAAAACATCTATTGTTCTTGGGTATAAAGTATCAATAAAAGGGCTGTTCTCAAGCTCCACTTGCCTCCCATTAGGAAGCTGAAAGCTAAGAATTATGTATCATCTGTCAATATCTCTAACAGAGATATTACACCTGCTTGCCTATTCATATAGTGTACTCATACAGAAAGCAAACTCAAGTTAGAGATAAGAGCTTTGAGAGCATCTATCAAGGCAGCTTTTATTCAGCATCTGCAAGAGTTTAGGGATAGCTGCTTTATTAAAGAATAAAAAGAATTAATTTTCTAACCAATCAAGAAATAAGAAAAGAGTATAACAAAAAAAAGCAGGACTATTCTAAATGCGCTACAGATATAAATGTATATTCACAGTTATAAGTAAATGTTTTGTATAAAAAAGATTGAATTTGGAAAACTTATTCACCCTTTTGTCCTTGCAAGTTACACAAAGCAAGGAAACATAAAGCAATTTTAACCACCCTATCTAGTCCATAAGGTGTATTTACAGCACTTCCAATCTTCATAAGCAGTGTCTTTTCTCCTCCAAATTATGAGGAACTTGTGCGTATTTACATTGCAGTATAACCTAGTACACTGTAAAAATTATGCCTATTCACCACTGACACCCCACAAAGCTGAATATTTGACCTATCAATGAAGGACTTTATGTTCTGTAATTCTTAATTTGGTAGTAATGAAAATCTGTGACAATCTTTGAGAATGAAATTCATTATAAGTTCATTACTAGGAGCCTCTGTACTTCAAATAGATGGATGGGCATTCACAGCAGCCAGCGTGACAAATGTGGCAAAGAAAAATACCAGAAAGAAAGATACAGGCATCATCCAGTGTTTCACTTGGCTTTTCAGGGTATTGACTTTTGAGGAACCAAGGATTTTGCTGGGAGCTTTTTGTCTGGTTTGGAGCATGTTGAGTATTATTTTCTAAAAGTAGCAACTGTTTGAAATTAATTTTAAAATTTTTCTGTACACCAAAAGCCTCTACCTTCCACAGCAGTCCCCAGGCACTACTCCTTACAACTGCATGAAGTCAGTAATACTGTCTGAAAGAACAGGCACTATTTTTACATGCTCACAGAATAATGAAACAGTTTGGATAAATATGGTTGGGTTTTCTTTCAAATCTAAAAGAAGTTGTAGGGTGTCCATGTGTTGCAGACAATGAAGTAGCCTTCTCTATTTATCAAAGTCAAACCTGATAACTTCTTAAAGATGACCAATGAATAACAACCTTACCTCTTTAATTTTGTGTTGCAGAAGACCATCTCATCAGAAAATATATTTCTATTATTTAGATGAAGTTTATGTACTTAGTCAAGCTGGGAATGTCTTCCAGTTAAGGTGGGAAAAAAGGTGCACTAACATGTTATGTTTCAGGGTGAGATGAAATGCAGCTTTGGAAACAGATTTGACATTTGAAATTTCCTTGTGTTACAAAGGCAGAATTTGTTTCACGTATAAAAAATACTCAGTATATGCATATGGAGGAAGTTGTGCACAGTTCTTCGAAGCACCCCTGGCAGCTGATAATAGAGAGTTGTTGGCAGCATTTAGAGAGGCAGATGCTTACCTGTGCTCCTACAGTGTGCAGTCTTGGCTTGATGACAAGATGAGAAGAAGGACAAGCCATCACATAGTGGGGGCAATTGGCAGCTGGTACCCTGCTGGGGAAGGGTAAATGGGTCACCTAGAGCTTCTTGCTCATCCGTAGCAGAGTCATCAATCCAAGGCAGAATATTCACTTTTAAGAAAACAAAGCAATTCCTTATACAAGGGAATAGAAATAAATTAAAATTTAATAATTTAAACAGAACTAAAAAATTGTTTTTCAGCTTGGTATTTGATATATTGCTGACTGAAAAAAAAATACCACCTATACCATAAAATTGCACACATATTTATCTTTCTACTTAGTGAATGAAGAACTTGTAGAGCCAGGTGACAGGTGTTTCACTGGCGGTTTTCAATGTCAACTGGATGCTACTGAAGCTCCATAGAGGGCACTCTGTACATAGTACTTCTTCATGACTTTCCCTTGTTCAATCTGGAGGACAGGTTGTCTTATTTCCCCTTTTTATGAAAACTAATTCTCATCCACTAGTTGTCCATCATGATGAACTGATAGTATGGAAAGTCAAACCCAAGAAAGTATATGGTAAGACAGACAGCAAAGAACCTACTTAGAGGAAAAAAAAAAAAACAAAACCAATGTCTGAAACTCAGGAAAAAAAAAAAAAAAAAAACAAAACAGAAGCAAATAGAAAACATGAACCTTTTCTTTGTAGCAGTTAGTTCCTGTTGTCCTGCTGTGGTAGGATGTGTTTACATCAAAGATACCATGCCAGATCATGATTTTCTGAATTTGAAAAATCAGTGGCAAATAACAAAATATAAGGCTTCCAAGTATATTTATTTCATGCTTAGACAGCTAGTTTATTCAGAAGCACACTGTCAGTTTTAACATTGCAACAAGGATTTTAAAATATGTTTAAATTTTAGGAGAATCAAATAAAGAGGTATCTTATGATGTAAATGTATTTAAAAGTGAAAGACAATGGTAACATTAGGCAAGAGGAACACATTAGGTACCATTTTTCTTGTCTTGGCTGAAGGTGAAACCACCTCAAGCATTGGTATGCAACATGTGTTTAAACCTGAGAATGGCCAGGCATGGATACTGAGACAGATGTCATTTAAATAAATGAACAAAGAGTCCGGAAGGTACAGGTTGGATAACATGTGACAGCACAAAGACCATTCATTTCTCATATTCATGAGCTTATTTCAAGCCCTCCTCACAGAAAAAAGAAAAAATGTCCAGGTGTTTAGATCAAAAGACTTTGGGCATGTCATAAGTGTTTGTGAAGTCCAGAAATATGATTCGTCTGTAAAGTTTTGCCAAAAATGTTTTTCATCAGAAGGAGTTTGCTCCATAATTTCATCTTGGAAAGTAAACATTTACTGGAAACCAGTGTACTTTCCAGGCTGGCCAGTGTTTCTAATAATAATCACTGGAGAATGATGCATTCCAGTAAAGTATAGACAACATTAGTATTAACCAGCGGATTAATGAATTAGAGAGGCTTTTTCATCTTAGATATCTAGCAGGCCTTTGAAAACTTGCCCTTTGATCATCCAGGATATTGAGGGTTTTTTTCTAGATGTCAGTAGTTCTGATATATGATGCAAATGTAATAAACTGATCTGTGCATTGTGTCACCAGCTGGAGTAAATCTCTAAACATAGGTGAAATTTACCACCTGCAGAGGTCAAGGGTCCTCCCTTGTCTTTAATGATGACAAGAGCACAGGTTTAGATATAAAATCCAGTGATTTCTCTTTATATGATGTTTCTGAATATCCTGAAGCAGCACTGTAGCCATTAGAATCATTTACATAAATTTATGATTGGACCAGCGTTGGCAGCATTTGCTCTTACTAGTTGACCCATAGAGGCTTGATCAGACTTACACTCAGAATACCCCGGACCTGTATGACTTTACAAATGCTGGAAGATGCTACTTCAATGAAAAACACAGCTCATTTCAGGAAATGTCAATGAGAATAAAAAATTACAGGTTTTGAAGCTTACCTGACATCTACTTTAAATTTCTTAAGTGATCCTCAGAAGTTATATTTCATTTAGCCAGTGATTTTCTATACCCATTAGCCTTTGTTTGCTTCTTCAATGGGAAGAACTTACAAAATTATTCAAAGCTACCTTTCATGAAGATGGTGAGGTGTGCATCACTTGTGAAAATGAGTCAACCTATAATAATGTGCAACACAGAACTAAAAATGTATTAAAACTGTGAATGTTGTTCTAAAGGCTTCAGTCTTATTTTCACTTAACCAATTTTGATTAGCTTCTTCTCTTTACAGTAGCATGAATGAAAACTTAGGTTGCAATGTTGCAAAAGTTGCATTTAAAAATGTACCTTATACTGTCCAATGAGATTGGAGGAACATACAAACAAGCGTATGGGTGTCTGTCTTGTTTATGGTATAGAGCAGCTAAGACTCATGCTATTATGAAAAAAGAACAGGATACATCTTTTTTCACTTTGAACAAGTGAAAATGTAGTTTTCTGTATTTGGGAAGACTCGCCTAGAAATTCATCCTAAAGAAGAAATAAAAATTAAACCAATGCATAATGTCTTCAAGTATCCTCAAGATGGAGATTTACATTTTATCAAATATATTTTATCAGTTTGGCGTAGGAGATTTTATACAAGCCTTCTTCTCCACTTTTCAGTGCTTAGACCACAGGCATCTTTTTTTTTTTTTGGATGGTTCTGGGCATTTTAAAGTGGACACGTTGAAGTCAGCTATCTCTCCTGAAAATGAGAATTTTTTTTGAGCAATTCTAAAATTTAGTTTTCTCAATAAACATTTATCCCTTTAATAAGCAACACTTCTCTAAATTGAAGCTCTGCTATCACAACTTTTTGAGAAAACAAACAACAACAACAACAAAATGAAACAAGCAAACAAAAACCAAAAACAGAAAAAAGGGAAAATAAAACAATATATTGTTACTATTACAGAACGGAGCATCATCTTTATCTGAAGAATCATTCCTCTGCATAGTTACAGTAATATCGGAGCAAAACCAAGTCTTACCAATGCCCTTGCTAATTTTATTCACAGGGACTTTTTCACTGCGATGTAATATTTCATATTAGTTGTTTCAAGTTTAGAGAGATCACAAGGTATATTTCATAGTCACCTCAGAATTGCTGACGACTGTAAGCCTCTGACTTAGACTGAGAGCAAATCTAGCTGTAGGACAAGTGTGATTTTATTTTGCACAAATTTCACACTCTGTTTTGATTTACTTTCTAATATATAGTGTGAAAATTGACAATATTTTTGAGGGCCATTCATATATTCAAAATGTACAGGTAGGTGTGTATGCATCACCTTAACACAGGCTGACCTTTCTTGGTAATTACTGCATTACGTTTGATCTCAGTATCTTATACATCTTGTCTTACACTACTAGCTATGACATAAAACAGGACTAACTGTGGCTTGGCCTTTTACTGCCACACATGAAATCCCACTATAATTAATTAGTGTTGTTATAGCAACACCTTTTATAATGCTGCTTGACACTCATGGGAGGGAATGACACAGGGGTGAACTGTATGAGAAGTCATTTCATAAAATTCATTCTCAAACTCCCTGACTTCAATGCTTTTTTTTTTTTGTTAAAATCATTTTTCCCCTTAAATTAGTTCCCTGCTGTATTGAAACCATTGAGCAGTCGAACCTCAGCAGTACTCTTATGTTGGTCTTGCTCATGTGAATCTTGAGGGGCTCATGTTAAAATTTGCTTTCAAAAAGTACAAATGCAGCGTGTCTTTTATTGCAGAGTACTTGGGTTTTACTATTATTATTTACAATGATTGCACACAAGATAGAAACTTCTTGCTGTACTTCACTGTCAGTAATGGATACCCCCTACCTACATGGACAGTATTAAAGAATAGATGTTTTTTTTGAAATCAAAAGCTTCTGTCCTAACAAAAGATTTTCACTGTGCATCACTTGCTGCTGTGGAAAACGTTTTAACTCTCATTCATTATTAGGAAGTAAACACAGCTCTGAATATATATTAAAAAAAATAATAAAAAAGTTAAAGGACAGGCTTTATATCAGTTTTGGCAAAGGAAGTCCTATCCCTTTATTCAGGCCACTAGGAAATGAAACATACCATTTAGTCACTGCTTTTAGCTGTCAAACACAGATTCATGTAAAGGAAAGTTCTTCCACTATCATGATTCTGTGTGTTTAGTACTGGGGTGAAAACCACACCTGCGTGAATGAGCTCTTCAGTGTTGTAAAGGCCTCAGCAGTGACTCAGATGTAAGAACAGTTCTGTTGGGACAGGACAGATCCAATTGCCACAACTAAGGTGAGTTGCTCAAAAGCTTACTGCTAATAATTTATACAATGATAGAAGTAGGCAATTACCATACAGTTCCCTTTCCCTGTTTAATTTCCCTGTACATCCTGAAACAAGGGGAACAGAAAATCACAAAATGGAATTTATAAACCTTTAGAATTAGTTTTAAGCAATGTTAAGTTCAATGGCTTTGTAACAGTAGCAGTGGAAAATTACTGAGGTGCATAATACATAGAAAAAATAGAGTACAGCTAGAGAACATACTGGCACAAGATAAATCATTATAGTTGATGTGGTCTTAAGAAAAACAGTCTAGAAAAACAGGACACAGGGATAAGGAGTATCTGGGAATAGCAGGTGTCCAGGATAGGCTGTGGGTAAGCTAACTGATAAGTAGGAGGATAGGGGGATTATTATGTCTCTGGTGCTAGTGAACCAATTAAACTGGTATGAGCATCTACTGCGCGTGCTTCAAAGGCTGCCAGAAGTGATGAAGATTGTTGGAAGAAGTAAACGACCCTCAGAGACCACCACCACAGTTCTGTACGCATGCGGGGAGCTTTCTGGAAAATGATGTAATCTATACGTAGCCTCATGAATATGTATGTATGCCCAGGGACTATATAAGGATGGCTTGTGTAGTAATAGGGAGACACACGTTAGGAGGAGTTATCCCCCGTGTCTCCCGGCGCCGCAATAAAGAATACCTGCTTGTCAGCTTGAAAACTTTGTTGGCAAGTTTGTTCCTGGAGTTTTCTCCGAATCAATTTGGCGACTCCGCCGGGACCCTCTCTGCTCGGCTGCAGGACCCGCTGAGGACAGGGCTCCCTAGGGCCCTCGGGAGTTTTTCCCGGAGGGACCCCTCGACTCATTCGGATCACTGCGGGAGCAGACAAGGACCATCTTCATAAAAGGTATTCTTTTCCTTTCTATAGTCTGTAAGGTGCAGGGGGCATCTTGCATAAAGACTGCATTGGTAATTGGGTTGGTTTGGTAAGCGTACGCAAGGTTTGGAAGCCTTCCGTAAATCGAGATAAGAAATCTCGTAGGTAAAGGCGTATACCCGGCTGCTAGCGTCCGTTTGGTATACACCCACAAGAAGCAGGGGGCTTCTTGTGGTTTGGGTCCTGCAAGACGCAGTGGGCGTCTTGTAGAAAAGGTTTTGGATTTTACTGGTATACACCCTCTAGAAGCAGGGGGCTTCTTGTGGTTTGGGTCCTGCAAGATGCAGGGGGTGTCTCGTGGAAATGGTTTTGGATCTTGTTGTGGCTTGTGACATTAAGGATTTTGGTCTTGTGATTTTGGTATTGGTGACAGGATATTATAACTGTGTTATTAACTGTGGTTTGTTTGGTAGAATTTTAGTCTCTGTCTGTTTCAATTGTTGTAACTGTGTGGAGTGTGTCTGTGGGATCCCGTGTGTGTGTGAGTGAGAGATTGATAATGGAAAATCAGCAGAGTGAAGAGATCATGCAAAAGAGTCCTTTAGGGTGCATTTTGGCACACTGGAAAGAACTGGGAGGGTCTCCTGGGGGCTCAGTAAATAAGAAAATGTTGTCCAGCTGTTTTGAAAAATTTTGTAACCGATGGTGGCCTTTGTATACTTTGGAGGATCAGGAAAAATGGCCTAAAAATGGAACCTGAACTATAATACATTGTTACAATTAATGTTGTTTTGAGGCTGCAAGGAAAACGGCATGAAGTAATGTATGCCGGTATGTTTTTCACTTTAAGAGAACACGTGGAGTGACAGACGCAATGCAAAATTAATATGGCTTTGGAAAAGGACAGGGAAAAACTGAAAGTTAAGATGGAGAGATGTTGTTCAGCCTGTGATACTGGGGAAAGATGTTTAAAGTTAAAAAACAGTAATCAGGAAGATAGGCTGTAAAATTATCTATCACAGGTACCTCCGAGAGGAGCACCCTCTGCATCTCTCCTCTCTGATATTCGTAAGGAGCGAGAGATCACTGTCACTGGCACCAAGCGGCAGATGCACATTCTGAGTTAAGGGTTAAACCAGAAGTGCTGTTGCAGAGGCATCTGCAGCCCCTGCAGAGCAGGGTGAGCAGCTGTGAGGAAAAAAAAAGGAAAACCAAGGGGGAAAAGAGGGGGGAGCTCGCGCAGCTCCTGTGTTTGAGCGTGGGATGCTGGGTGCTGGGGCAGGCAAACAAGTGGGAAAAGACATGTTCACGGACGGGACTGAGGGGCTGTTGAATAAATGTGGACAGGAGGAAGCATGGAGAGCGTATAGGAATCGGGAACAGGTAGAAAAGAAAAAGCTGGGTCGTGCTATAGCCACGGCTGCGGTGGTTGCTTTGAAACTGCGGGGGGGAGAGTTCGGACGCTGGAAGCGAGACTGCCCTTGGGGGGGGTAGTGCCATGGTGTGGCTCCAGCGACTGAATTGGAACCAGACTGACAGGGACCTGGGGAATCTACCCTAGCAGATCCACTGGTTAAATTAAAAGTAGAAACTAAAGGAAATAAAGTGGAATTTTAGTGGATAGAGGAGCAACTTATTTGGTGTTAAATCTGAGGGAAAGGAATTTGTTGCAGATGTGGGAGCTACTGGCCACCAGGAAAAACAGAAAAAAAAAAAAAAACAAAAAAACCTCACAAACAACCCGAGGCATTCTTTCTGAAACCCTTAAAGTACAAATCGGGAAAAAAAACAGGAATGCATAAATTTTTATGCATGCCAATTTCTCTAAAATATTTCTTAGGGTGAGAAGCAACATTTAAAGAAGGCAGAATGGAATTTAGAGTTAAAAACAAACAGTTAATTGCAGTTTTGAGTTTATCTTTAATTCAACAGAAAAGCAAACAGGAGAACCTCCCTGAAATAGAAGAAATCCTTAATCAGGTATATCTGGGAGTATGGGCATCTGAAATTCCAGGTAAGGTGAAAAATGCTTTGCCTGTTAAAGTGGAAATAAAAAGGGGGGCCTGCCCAATTAGAATAAAACAATATCCCTGAAAATTAGAAGATCAAAGGGAATTAAAAAAAAAAAGTCATTGATAAATTTTAAAATATACATTATTAATTGAATGTGAATTGGAATATAATATTCTGGACAGTAAAGAAATAGGATGATAAAAGTTGTAGATTGATTCAAGATCTCAGAGCAGTCAACAAAACTGCAGAGGATATTTGTCCAGTAGTAGCTAATTTGTATGATTTATTGACTAAATTGAATAATAATCAGAAATGTTTTGCCATCTTGGATTTAAAGGATGCTTTCTTTTGCTTACCATTGGCCAAAGAAAGATAAAATTTATTTGCTTTTGAATGGGAAAATACTGACACAGGAAGGGAAACTCAATTAACTTGGACAGTATTACCTAAAGGGTTTAAAACAGTCCAGCAATTTCTGGAAATCAGCACGAGAACTAGGATCATGGAAGACACCTGCTCAGATGGGGACTCTGTTACAATATGTGGATGACCTATTAATTGCTACAGAAATAAAGGAAGAATGTATCCAGTGGACAGTGGAATTATTAAATTATTAACTTTTCTGGGACTGAATGGTTATTGGGTATCCAGACAAAAGGCCCAACTAATCCAAACCCTAGTTTCCTACCTAGGGTATGAAATAACAGGAGGACAGAGAGAACTTGGAGCTTCTAGAAAAGAAGCCATCTGTCAGACTCCACGACCATCAACTGGCAAGGAGCTCCGGACATTACTGGGAATGACTGGATGGTGCAGACTTTGGATCCATGATTACGGTGTTCTGGTAAGACCACTATATGAACTGTTGAAGGGAAACCCTCCCTCTTTAGAATGGACTAATTCAGCAGAGGGGACTTTTAGAAATTTAAAAACAGAGCTAATGAGAGCTGCAGCTCTGTGACTTCTGGATGTAACTAAATCCTTTTGTCTATATTCCTATGAAGAACAGGGAATAGCTTTGGGGGGTCCTTGCTCGAAAACTAGGACCCTACAGAAGGGCAGTGACATGTTTTTCAAAACAGCTGGATGAAGCGAGCAAAGGATGGCCCAGATGCCCAAGGGCTGTGGCAGCAGTTGTCATGAATATTGAAGAAGCTCACAAATTCACCTTGGGACAAAAATTACTGTGCTAATGTCCCATGTTGTATCAGCAGTCCTGGAACGGAAAGTAGCCCACTGGTTATCTCCATGTTTTTTTTAAATACCAGGCCACCCTTGTGGAACAAGATGATATAGAAAGTGTGGTCACTAAGGTTGTCAATCCAGCATCCTTTTGCAGGAACAATTGACAGAACCACTAACACAAGACTGCTTGGCCACCATAGAGACTGTATATTTGAGCCGACCAGACTTGAAAGAAGAACCTCTGGAAGATGCTGATTCTTGGTTTACTGATGGTAGTAGCTTCATGAAGAATGGTAAACGAAAGGCAGGATATGCCATTAACACCACTTCACAGGTAACAGGGGCTAAACCTTTACCCTCGAACACTTCTGCCCAGAAGGCAGAAATAATAGCATTAATGAGAGCCCTGGAATTGGCTAAAGACAAAAGGATAAATATTTGAACTGATTATGTACATGGTGCTATCTGAAAAGAATGAGGACTTTTGAACAAACGTGCTGCAGAAATTCTACAATTACTGGAGGCTGTTCAGCTACCTGAAGAAGTAGCTGTTATGTACTGTAAAGGACATCAACAAGGTGACTCTGATCAGGAAATTGGAAATAATTTGGCCAATTCTGAAGCCAAATGAGCAGTTGAACGATCACAAATCATGTCCTTAATCCGTGATGGCAAACTAACAATTGAAAAATCTAAACCTAGGTATTCAAAAGAGGATAAAAATTGATTGAGGATCTAAAAGGACAGGAAAATAAAGAGGATTGGGTTCAGATACCTGATGGGCAAATTGTAATCTCCTATAACCAACTCTGGAAGCTAGTTCAGGGAGAACATAATAAAACTCATTGGGGTAGCAACTCTTTATATAAATATTTAGACAAACAAATTGTAGGAAGAAATTTATACAACACAGTTCAATCAGTGACAAAACAATGTCATCTATGTCTTAAGAATAAGCATAAAACTGAAAATAGAAATCAAATTGGGACAATTGTGAGAGGAAGTTGCCTGGGACAGCAGTGGTAAATAGATTTTTCTGAATTATCAAGAAAAGGGGGTTATCAATATTTGTTGGTGCTAACAGATACTTTTTCTGGCTGGCCAGAAGCATTCCCTTGTAGGATAAATAATGCAAGACAACTGATTAAAACATTATTTAATGAGATAATACCTTGCTTTGGAGTACCAGCAGCAATTTCTTCCAACTGAGGTTTGCAGTTTAGTGCAAACTCGTTACAAGAAATTAGCAAAAATTGGAGATTGATTGGCAAGTATATGTTCCATACAGGCTTCGGGCCAGTGGGCACGTAGAAAAGATAAACCATCTGATCGAAAGAAGAGGCTAGCCCATTTGAAATTCTATGTGGAAGACCATAACAGTCCCAGTTTAAAGGAGAAAGTCTTCAGGAAGTGGCAGAAGACTATCTCTGACAGTTTTTGGTCAATCTGGGAAAGGAATTGGAGGAGATAAATAAGAGAGTAGCAGGGACAAGAGCAAGAGATTTGGATTATTCGATTCACCCTTTCAGATCTGGAGACTGGGTTTATGTTAAGAATTTTTCAGGAGATCCTCTACAGGACAACTGGAGTGGACTGTACCAGATATTACTGACCACCTTTACAGCAGTGAAGATAAAGGAACAACCTGCTTGGATACATTATTCAAGAATAAAGAAAGCACCAGAACCAGAGAAGACGTGGCAGATGGAACCTTCAGTACTCTTACGTATGAAATTGCGTCGGTGATAATTTGGACTCATATGATAACTGGTGCATAAGCTTGAGACCAGAATTTATACCTGAAATTAATGCAAAATGTTACTGAAGTTTTAATCGTAGTGACTGTCGGGTGTGTGCACAGTTGCCTAAATCAAGAGAAAGCCTTGATTCCTAACACTGTTTCATGGACAAATCTGTGGGTGAACACTAGCAATTTGTATTCAAGTGAAAGGTTAAAATTTGGAATAGTTAATCCTAATCCAGGTAATAAATATTACACCTGTGCACAAAGATGTATTACACCAGGAACCAGGGTAGGAGACTATACTTGCTTAAATGCCACAGATGTAGGTCACCATTTAAATTGCAATTACACTATTAATATAGATGGTATCATAGTTCAGTGGTGGCCCATTCCTAAAGGGAAAGGATGGTATTGGTTATGTGGAGAAAATGCTTATAAAACTTTACCCCCAACTGGAAGGGGGCATGCACCTTAGGTGCTATAATACCCAATTTTACTATTATCAACAGGTATCCTTCCGGAACCTGGATTAGAAGTTTTGTTAAACGGATTAAGCAAAGGTTTAACCCTATTATTGAACAGCACACTGCATTTCATAGTTTTGTGAGAGGGCTAATTCCATCTTTGGGAGTAAGTGAATTAGAGAAAGCAATTGTAAATATCTCAGCAACCATAGAGGAAATGGAAAGTAAAGATATTGATATAATGCAGGCAGAACAACAAAACATAACGAGCCTATCTAAAGTGGTATAAAACCGAATGGCTCCAGACATGTTATTGGCATCAGAAGGAGGAGTTTGTTCCATAATCAATGAAAGTTGTTGTTCCTACATAGACCAAAGTGGCAGAATTGAAACATATCTGGAGGAAATTTGGAAACAAACTAAGATATTTCATGGGACGGCCATGGATGACACCTCCTATGGTTTCGAAGAAATATGGAAAAACTACATGGTTACCTAATCTCTCCTGGTTGAGGCAACTGATTGCAAGAATATGGATGTTAATTATTTTAATATTGTTTACTTGTGGTATGATACAATGTTCCCTCTGGTGTTGTAAACTATCTATGATAAATTATGAAGATTGGAAAAGGAATGAAATTAAGCACCGAGTAGAAATGGGAAATTATTTCAAAGGACTTTGGATGGTAATGGTAATATATAAGATGTTGCAAAAGAATTTGCAAAAGGACAGAAAAAGGGGGGAATTGAAACAAGGGGAACAGAAAATCACAAAATGGAATTTATAAACCTTTAGAATTAGTTTTAAGCAATGTTAAGTTCAATGGCTTTGTAACAGTAGCAGTGGAAAATTACTGAGGTGCATAATACATAGAAAAAATAGAGTACAGCTAGAGAACATACTGGCACAAGATAAATCATTATAGTTGATGTGGTCTTAAGAAAAACAGTCTAGAAAAACAGGACACAGGGATAAGGAGTATCTGGGAATAGCAGGTGTCCAGGATAGGCTGTGGGTAAGCTAACTGATAAGTAGGAGGATAGGGGGATTATTATGTCTCTGGTGCTAGTGAACCAATTAAACTGGTATGAGCATCTACTGCGCGTGCTTCAAAGGCTGCCAGAAGTGATGAAGATTGTTGGAAGAAGTAAACGACCCTCAGAGACCACCACCACAGTTCTGTACGCATGCGGGGAGCTTTCTGGAAAATGATGTAATCTATACGTAGCCTCATGAATATGTATGTATGCCCAGGGACTATATAAGGATGGCTTGTGTAGTAATAGGGAGACACACGTTAGGAGGAGTTATCCCCCGTGTCTCCCGGCGCCGCAATAAAGAATACCTGCTTGTCAGCTTGAAAACTTTGTTGGCAAGTTTGTTCCTGGAGTTTTCTCCGAATCAATCCCCACACACATGCACAATTTACCAGTCTGTTCTTCCTTTCCACACAGAGCCAACATCCTCAGACAGTAGGCATTGCTAGTTCTGTGGCTGAGATGTGTAATTTGGCTGTTGCTCATCTCTGAAAAGAAATGGTTAGGAGTTCCTGCTGCTGCCCCTGCAGCATATAGATGTCCAGGTTTCTCTCTGTGATGCTTTTGTGCCATTTAGCAGGACAATACAGCAAAATGAAAGATGAAAGACAGCTTAAATGATCTAAACAAAATGGTCATTAAGATTTAAAAAAAGAATCCCCTGTTTCCTTACACATTCATTATAAACAATCCAAGTAATGGTCATTATTAGTATTACAGTCAATACAACAGCATTTTATTCGATAAGAGATAAGTACATATCCCATTGTTTACAGTGTAAAAGCAAACACTAAGTGATTTTTAAATTTAATTTCATCACAAGTAATTAAAAGTCTAAAAAAAAGAAGATGCTGCTTCAATGCTTAAGAGAGAGCAAAAACAATCTTGTTTCTTCAGAGAAATCAACTGGGAGACTAAAAAAGTCTAATCTAAAATGCTAAACAGTTCTTGAAAGCAAGAACTCACATTCACGGTAGCTGCTAGCCTACAGATTATTTTATTCCCTCTTTCTGGTCAAATGAATGTAAGCCTGAATTGTGGCACAACTTCTACAAAGAAAGTAAGGTGATCTCCCCGTGTGGTATAAGTGTTATAATCCTAGTGGTATAACTCTGCTTCACTAAGCTGAAAAATGGAAATACAAAGTGTTTCAGGGAAAATGGGAAACAAAAGAGCCTGGTGAAATTTCTATTGGGATTTAAAAAGTGAAGGTTTTTTTTTTTTTCTCTCTTCCACCAGTGCTTCAAAGGAAAGTAGCAAATACTATGGCAGTTTGAAAGGTAACAGCTGTGTTTTTTTTCATTACACACACTTTGAGATCACCTTTTAAAACAAACTCCAGATGAATTTAGGCAGAGGAATACCTGATTTCTGCATACCAAAAAAACACAGATGTGTAACTTCTTACTTAATCATGATGTCAACCTCACAAAGTTTAACCATGACAAGTGCAAGGTCCTACACCTGTGCTGGAGCAATCCCAGGCACAGCTACAGGTTGGGCAAAAAGGAAATTCAGTGCAGCCCTGCAGAGAAGGACTTGGGGGTGTTATTCAACGAGAAAATTAACATGAGCCAGCAGTGTGAACTTGCAGCCCAGAAAGACAAACGTATTCTGGGCTGCATCAAGAGGAGCATGACCAGCAGGTCAAAGGAGGTGATCCTGCCCCTCTACTCTGCTCTCGTGAGACCTCACTTGCACTATTGTGTGCTGTTCTGGTGTCCTCAACATAAAAAGGACATGGTACTGTTAGAACAAGTCCAGAGAAGGGCCACGAGGATGATTAGGGGACTGGAGCACCTCCCATATGAAGACAGGCTGAGAAAGCTGGGGCTGTTCAGCCTGAAGAAGAGAAGGCTGCGTGGAGACCTCATAGCAGCCTTCCAGTATCTGAAGGGGGCGTACAGGGATGCCTGGGAGGGACTATTCATTAGGGACTGTAGTGATAGGACAAGGGGTAATGGGTTGAAACTTAAACAGGGGAGGTTTAGACTGGATATAAGGAAGAAATTCTTTACTGTTAGGGTGGTGAGGTACTGGAATCGTTGCCCAGGGAGGTTGTGAATGCTCCATGCCTGGCAGTGTTCAAGGACAGGTTGGACGAAGCCTTGGGTGGCATGGTTTAGTGTGAGGTGTCCCTGCCCATGGCAGGGGGGTTGGAACTAGATGATCTTGAGGTCCTTTCCAACCCTAACTATTCTTTGATTCTATGATTCCATGTGTATGAGACTTTGAGAAGGTGCAATCCTACCTTTAATGAGGGGATTTTTTTTCTTTAAAATCACACCCCTAAATTATTTTAGTTTAATTACTGTAAAGTTATAATAATGATTAGTGAATGACTCGACAAGTCTTCATTTCACCATCACACAAATATATTCAACCAGAACCTGATAAAATAGTAGAGGAAAAGAAAGCTAAAAGCTTTGTGTAGGTCAAACCCAACTCTCCAGAGTATAGCGTTGTTGCTTAAATAGCTATTGTAAATTTGTCACAATTCTCTAAATTTTACCAGATAGCAAGAAGAGGTCAAATATAAAAGCAAAGATCATCAGTAAAAGGAATTCAGTAAAAGAAATTCAGAGCAAACAAGAGCTAATGATTCTAATGCATCATTATGCAGAACGAAAAAACCTAAACCCCCAAACACACAATCATTGGAAAGAAAGAAACATCACAGCCCAGCACATCAAAAAACTCGATGCAAGTTAGCTTATGCATGAGACCCAGGTTTTAACCTCATGTCCCAGGAGACAAGGGAAGGCAGAGAGAAAAGGTGGCAAGAAATCATCTCAAGATGTCAGAGAAGGGCAATAGTAATCCTGCTCCTTAACTAGACCAGGATGTTGTGAAAAAAAATTAGTTATCTAATTTTCTAAAAGATCTCTAAATTAATTAATTTTCTTAGGTTGCTATGTACCAGCAACAGTCATATGAGTCATCTCCAGTTTTGTTTCAGCAACATATTCTTTTCAAAACCTGCCAAGCTTTTGAGGTTTTTGTGTTTCATTTTATGCTGCAGTAAAAATAAAGGTTTTTAACTGTCGCACTGAATTAAAGTAAATGGAAGAATTTATTCAGTTATAGTGAGATATATTTGTAATTAGACTAGTTTTTTTTTCTGATCCTGGAAAGATTCTTTAAATTCATATTTTTTTTTTTTCTTATTTGTATTACTTGGCAGATTATTTTAAGTGTATTAAAAATAAAAGCAGGAAAACAAAACACAAGATCCAAATGTGACCACTGATATCCTTTATAAAGATACATATAAATTCAAGAAACCACATAGTTTCTTATATAAAATTTTCTCTATGAGATTAAAGGTCAGGTTATAAGAGCTTGCAGATGGAAAGTTCAAAACTAAAGAAACCATAGAAAACATACACATTTTTTTTTCCTTAGAAGAATTGATTTTATTTAATCAAATAAAATATTACTTCCATTTCATTTTTGAGTTTTTCACATTAAATTGTATCATTCAGATGAAGGTAGACTCCGGACAGCACTACTTATTGAAACAATGTTGTTTGTGAAAAGGAAGCCCGATTTCAGCGCATAATGGGGTCTGATCGCTTGAACCTGAATATCTTGACTGCTGGTGTGGTGACATTTTTGCAGCATTCAGCTTAAGGAGAAACCAGCTAATGACAGAAACCTTAGGAGAAATCTAATGGTTGCTCAAAATAAATCTCAGTAAACAAGTGATCTTGAAAACTGCATACTTCATGGTAGAATCATTTGGGGCACACTACTTGAATGAGCACAAGTTCATTCAGCCTGTTTAGCTGTCACCTCTCAATTTTGCCATATGGGAGGTTTTCAGTTGAGATATTCAATAGTCCTAACAACTTGCTGTTCTAAAGAAATTTGATTACAGCAAATACAGCAGTGGCATGCTGCTTACATAGCTAGCAGGGCTGTGATACAGGGGAAAGCTATTAGAAAATGAACTTTCCATCATTTCTTATCACCTGACAACTGTCAGGGTTATGTAAATGGATATATTTTACATTTAAGGTCAAACTTTACTGAGTTAAGTTGCTAATATAAACACAAAATATATTACATTCTGAAGTGAAAAATACATTTGTTTGTTTTGAAAATGATGGTGATTATTTGCCATTATCTTGTGAAAACATCATGAAGTATCATGTCATGACATCATATATACTTATGGAAAAGCAAAAAAAAAAACATTTTGGACTCAAACAAAACCCAAAAAAAACCCCACAAACCTTCCATCCTTGGCTGCATACAGATTTTATTAATTTTTTTCAGAAGATTTGAGGATTTTGTTTATTTTTGCATATCATAATTTTTTTTTCTTTTTAATTCTGACTTTGTGTTGTTTCATATGTTCATTGGTGACTATCTAGTTACAACACACTGTAATTAAAAAGACTCAGCATCTTCCAGGTAGGAACAAATAATTTCTTTCCTTGGTGAGGCTACTCATATATAAAGAAAGGTACATATCCTTTCTGTCTTGAAGGTATAAATGAATGCTTTTATTAGCTTACTTTAACTTTTACATTTGGTTTTTAATTCTTTAATTGATCCTTTGTCAACATATTTGTGTTTCTTACACTCAGATTCAGTTAAGAGAAAAATCAGAAGTAAACAGGGAAACACAAAGATATGAGGCACAAGAAATTTCTAGAAATCATAGGAAATCTCTAGAAATTTAGTAATTTATTAAGTGACAGTTATAAAATAATTGACAGCATAATCAGTTCTGACACTGACAGTTCCAAAGCCTCCATTGTAACTTTTAATCAGATGCCTCTATACAAATGTCCATAGCATGGGGAATAAACAAGAGGAATTAGAGATGTGGGCACATCTACAGGGCTATGATATAATAGGCATCACAGAAACATGGTGGGATGGCTCCTTTGACTGGACTGTTGAAATGGAAGGTTATAGGCTTTTTAGAAAAGACAGGCCCGGTAGGAGGGGAGGGAGAGTTGACCTTTATGTTAGGGATAGGCTGGAGAGAATGGAACTGGCTACACAGGACTTGGAGAAGGCTGAGGTTCTGAATGGCTTCTTTGCCCCGGTCTTCACTGGCAAAGGCTCTGACTGCAGCACCCGAGTCTTGGAGGGCGGACGCAGGGACAGTGAAAACCTAGACCCTGAGCCCACTGTACGAGAGGATCTGGTTTGAGATCAACTTAAGAACCTGAATGTACACAAGTCCATGGGACCTGATGAAATCCATCTGCGGGTCCTGAAGGAGCTGGCAAATGAAGTTGCAAAGCCACTGGCCATCATATTTGAAAAATCATGGCAGACAGGTGAAGTTCCCAATGACTGGAAAAAAGGAAATATAACCCCCATTTTCAAGAAGGGGAAAACGGATTGGTGTTGGGACTGGTCTTGTTTAATATTTTTGTCACTGACATGGACAATGGAATTGAGTGTGCCCTCAGTAAGTTTGCCGATGACACCAAGCTGTGTGGCTCTGTTGATATGCTACAGAGAAGGAATGCCATTCAAAGAAACCTTGACAAACTTGTGAGGTGGGCTGATGCCAGGCTCATGAAGTTTAACCATGACAAGTGCAAGGTCCTACACCTGTGCTGGAGCAATCCCAGGCACAGCTACAGGTTGGGCAAAAAGGAAATTCAGTGCAGCCCTGCAGAGAAGGACTTGGGGGTGTTATTCAACGAGAAAATTAACATGAGCCAGCAGTGTGAACTTGCAGCCCAGAAAGACAAACGTATTCTGGGCTGCATCAAGAGGAGCATGACCAGCAGGTCAAAGGAGGTGATCCTGCCCCTCTACTCTGCTCTCGTGAGACCTCACTTGCACTATTGTGTGCTGTTCTGGTGTCCTCAACATAAAAAGGACATGGTACTGTTAGAACAAGTCCAGAGAAGGGCCACGAGGATGATTAGGGGACTGGAGCACCTCCCATATGAAGACAGGCTGAGAAAGCTGGGGCTGTTCAGCCTGAAGAAGAGAAGGCTGCGTGGAGACCTCATAGCAGCCTTCCAGTATCTGAAGGGGGCGTACAGGGATGCCTGGGAGGGACTATTCATTAGGGACTGTAGTGATAGGACAAGGGGTAATGGGTTGAAACTTAAACAGGGGAGGTTTAGACTGGATATAAGGAAGAAATTCTTTACTGTTAGGGTGGTGAGGTACTGGAATCGTTGCCCAGGGAGGTTGTGAATGCTCCATGCCTGGCAGTGTTCAAGGACAGGTTGGACAGAGCCTTGGATGATATGGTTTAGTGTGGGGTGTTCCTGCCCATGGCAGGGGGTTGGAACTAGATGATCTTGAGGTCCTTTCCAATCCTAACTATTCTATGATTCTATGATTCTATGATTTAGATATTGCAAATAGAAAGTGGCAAAGCTCTGTGGCATTTCAGAAACAGCTTTCTATAGCATTTGTTTTTATCCTCTATTTATTTCTTTTTAATATTTTGTCATGTTATTTCAACTGTAAGATAAAATATTTCCTTCCTCAGGTCAAACAATTTTTTTAATTCATTCCTTATTAAAAAAAATATACCTTATGTTCAGAATCAGAAGTGCATTTCTTGTTTTAGGACAGAGAAATTTCCAGAAAGTAACTTTTCAGTTGATATTCATGTCATCCCACTTTAGCTAAGAGCAAACTGGTGCCTAGGCTATTTAGTTATCTAGGGCTTCTTGTTAGCCATAAGTAGGCATCTCTAAAGGGCAATTCAGCCCATTACCTTAAAGTTGTACAGTGTCTTTTCTGTAACAGGATTAATTACTCAGTCCTAGAGTCTTTTGCCAACTAGAGAAGATCCTTCCAACAGTGTCATTCACTAATTTTACTCAAGACACGACTCTTTCAGAAAAATATTGTCAAACTAAGCAAAAGAGAAATGAAGAAATAAAAGAGGAAATGCATTCATTAAGGGGGTGAGAGGAAAAGTGTTCTTCACAGTTTCAGTGCACTGTAATTTTCAGATGATCATTGTGGAAAAAAGTTCAGAGAAGTAGTGGCACATAAGTTAATACTTTTGGAAGGTAATTCTACAAGATTTCACCTTACCACTTCTTTTCCTGCAAAAGAAATGCTTTCTGCAAGTGAGAATAAAAAAGCCTACGAGAAAATTAGCTATATTAATAATTGTGTTATTTTATTATTTGCTTATATGCTCTTTTTCCCTTATGGCACCTCCATACACTTAACCTTAAGGAGAGACCTAGGTAGAAACAGGGAAGAGTTAGGAATTTCCCAATTCTATGTTTACTTAAGACAGAAATATACTTCCAGCACAGAGGGCAGAGTATCTAACATATTCTACTATACATCTAGCCTGAGGAAACCTAACTAAACATAAATTATTCCACAGCATCAAAGTGATTTTGGTTTAGATGTGAGTGAGGGCCATGAGGGGCTATATTATTGCTGCAGTTGCTAAAACATGAAGTAAATCAGTAGCAAATTGTGTCGGGAAACTGTGGATTAGGGATGGGTGAGCCAGTTTAAGTAAACAATTTTTATCTACCCTGGAGAAAGAAACCCTAGAGGAAGTTTATTAAGGCTACAGTATTTAGGGGACTGATTCTTCTTATTTAGAATGTTTTCCAGCAAGATAGAAAAAATCTTTTCTTCTCTCTTGAGGGAAAGAAACAAATTGTGTCTAATTAATTTGTTAATTAATGCTTCTTATTGACAGCCTCATATTTCTGGTCATGCATCATCTTATATAATTGTTTTTATCTAAGACAAAAAGAAATGAATTCTACTGGAGGCAAAAAATATGAAATCTTGATAAATATTGTTCTGAGAACATAATTTTAAAAAGAAAGAAAGAAAGTGGAATACATCAATCTTGTTTTGACATGTCTTGTTACATGTTCAAAAGGGTCCAGTAATTATGTAAATAATTTAAGATTTTTTTTTTTTGTAACTGATTGAATACATTAGTGTCTGAAAAAAAAGAAGTGGAATCCTTTGATATAGTGAAAGATAGTAGAGAAATTAGAGGCATTGTCTATATATTTTTTTTGTAACATCACTGCCGTGTAACATTTATGCAGTATTGAAAATCTGAGGAACATCATGCTCCTCTCCATATCGAAGCCTCAAATAAATGAAGCTGGCTAGACCATTGCAATTATCACCATTTCAATTATTCCCTCTCAAAAAAAACCAAAACAACAAACAAAACCCCCAAAGAAACACAAAAAAAACCCAAAAAACAAAACCACATAGTGTACAAAATCAAAAGCCCCAGGAAATTTTAGTAAGACTTTTTAATGGGATTTTTGTCATCTGCAATTGCCATTAGTGTGAACTCCACACTGTCCAAAACTTCTCATACATTTTGAATTGATTTGAAAGCAAGAACTTTGTCTAAGTTTTTCAAAGTTTGAAAGTGACAGATTAAACTCTTAGCTTTCCTTGATATCATTTTCTGAGCAATAGGAAGTAATAGGTCTTACCCATTTAGCTATTACAAAAAATATTGTCGTGATTTCACTAATGGAATAGTATATGAAGTCATGAAAGAAGTAATAGGTGCCGGAATTATGAAATTGCTACAGAATGAAATGAGAAGTAAAAGAATCATGTTGAAAACATCTGTGTTAAAAGCTCTAGGGATGTTACATGCAAAACACTTCAGTGCAACTCTGAATCTCATATTATTTAACATTTATTTATGACCTATTTCAAGTAGAAGTTATAGACACTGACACAACAACTGTCTATAAAGAGTCTGTGATTCAGGATGTAAATTTAAAGGGTTTTCCTGATCAGAACAGCAAGTTTTGAAACAGAAACAGAAGAAGTCACAACCTAATTTTTTTTGAAGGCAGAGCTTGATCAGCCTATACAAAAGGTTATGTGATGCTATTACTTGTTTTACCAGGGCCCTACAGTGGATAAAATACATTTTTTCTAGACATTTACTTAGTCTTACTTAGAAAACACAGTTACCTTATCTGTTCCTCTTTCTGATTACTGGAGAACTGGGCACTCAGTGAGTGTTTATCTGCTTTCATCATTTATTATACCATAGCAAAAGTATTTTAGAATGTCAGCTTACTAGTTAATGCAGAAAGGTAAAAAAAAAAATCCACTGCATCCTTTTTAAGTGGCAATTAGAGGTAGACACCTCAAAAGAGGTTGGCAGTAACACTGTAGAAGTTAAGCCTATCTTGAAATAACCTTTTAAATACAGAATATCACCAATACGTAGAAAGACTTAAAGCCTGTCTTGTGCAAGGGATGTAGGACAGTCATTAACCTTATGTTGCACACATCTTCCAAATATGCTTTTTTTTTCTTTCTTTCAACACAGGAAGAGGGAGAATGCTGTGGTGGCACAGAGAGTATTTGTTCCTTTAACCTGAAAACTGTCATAACACGTGGTTGACTGTAACAGATAGGAAAATATACCTAGTTATGGAGAAGTCTGGTCCCATCATTTTTCTCAAGGCTTCTTTCTCTCCTACACTCCTCTGTTAGCTTCTAGCTTAAATACCAATTAGTAGTTAGTTAAGGAGGTAAGAAGGTCCAAGTGGAACAGATGATTTCCTCCAGGAATGAAAACAGCAACATTCTCAATCAACCGCTACATGGAACACCTCACAGGTTATTCAGCATTGCAGACCCCATGGCATAGCTGCTGTGAGATATGGATTTTTTTTTGTGTGTAAACATGTAGATGTTCTTCTGCAATACAGAAATATGTAAAACAAAAAGATGAGAAAGGCTGGGTAAAAGCTTTGTAAGCCTTTACAGATTTCTCATCTTACTCTCTGCTGTTTGCTTTCCTACCTTCTAATACTATGGTAATTTATTTACACAACAGCACAGTGGTAGAGTACTGGCAAGATATTCTAAAAATATTGCTGCATTTAGGCAAAAGAGATGAATGCAGCTTTCCTCTGAAATACTGGGAGACTTTAAAAAAAAAGAAGCACTATACTACAATCTCACTTATGAACATTTATTTTAAAGGTTTACATGAACTCTCTAAGGAGATCTGGAAGGAAAATAACTAAGACATTTCTGTGGAGATCCATGAAAACTTTAGAGATTACTGTAAAATCAAGCAGATGTATGAAAACTCTTTGAAGTTAGGAATTATTTTGGTAATGTTTGCCTCTTTTTTCTTTCTTTCTATTTCTTCATATCTGCATCTTCCTTTTGTTTTGCTTACCTCTCTTTTCCTTACAGAGATATAGAAACATGCTTCTACAACAAACAATTTCAACATGGATTATGAATGTAATTCTGACCTCATGTTATTTAAAAGTTATGAGGCTTCTATGAGAAAGAAAAAATATTGGTTGATAAAATAATTAAGTAGTTTGATAGTTGTCATGTCATTAGAAATTGAAACAAAGAAGAAGATATTGAAAACTGCCATTGCACGGTGATGACTCTGTCAGGGTGCTTAACTGTTAGCCTTGGAAACATGGATGTTATTATCCTTGCAATCCTGACAGTTGGGACATAACAGCTCCTATGTCTCATGAGTACCAATACTGGAAACACCACCAATAGGATAATATTCACAACAGTTTCTATAGGTTTCATGGGGATAGTGTATCTGGCTGGTTTACTTGGAAGCCCCAGTTCTGCTGCAGTTGGCAAGCTGGTGAGAAACACTGGAAATTTACTTGGCAGGAACTGCTTATAAATGTTCATTGGTTAGATGTCTGGCTTTAACTCCTTGATCGTTGTCTAATGTTCTCATTTCCTCAAACTAATGAGTTTTGGCAAAACCATACTTGTCCCATTGGAATTAATTCAAGATTTCCTGATTATGCAGTTGCAGTCTTTCTTCATGTAGGTGGAGGATCCTACCTTCTGATGCCCCATATCATATATATGTCAGAGTAATATCAGGGGTAGTGGTGGCAGCCTGAGACCCAGTTTGTTATGATTGGATACATCTCAGATGCCTTTCACTTTGAATGAAGGAGAGTAATGGATTCATTAATAAAACCAGCTCCATTGGGACAGTTTTCAAATAGACACAAACACTACAATGCAAAAAATGGTTTCAGTGGTTTTGGGGGATCAGAGGGTATCACCTCTCTGAAGGCAGGACCTGTCATTGACTCTTTTGTAATTAACATATGTACTGTAGTTTTAATGACGCTAGAAAAGCAGTTGCTTGCCCCTGAATTCTGAAGGAACTGCAGTGTAAAACTCCTGAATATTTATTATGTAACTTAGCTAAAAAAAAAAAAATTGTAAAAGAAAGACTTAAAAAAGAGAAAATCATCAAAAGAATGTCATAAATTTCAGTTCAGTCCATTTAAGCTCAATATACATTAAACAGTAAATTTAACTAAGTTAAATTGTAGTAGATTTAATAGAGAAATACAAAATAAAGGAGACCTGTGACAAAAGAGCTATCTTTTAGGAAAAAAATTATGTTTCATAAATTCATTAGAATAATTTTAAAGTACTCCAGAAGCATGATGATGTTATTCACGTGGATTTAGTGTGCTTGGATTTTCAAAAATCTTCCACATATCTTTTATAATAGGCTTTTAAAGAAATTAAGCTGTCTCAAAATAGAAAGAAAAAAAATCCTCTCATGCATTAAGTAATAGTTAAGAGAGAGAGAAAATAAATTATGAGAATAAACTGAAGGGTAGCAGCAAGTCTCAGGTATGTGTACTGTTATTTGTGTTGTTCAGAATATTCTAAAAGCAGGAATAGTGAGGTAAAAAGTGTTGCTGATGATATAAAAGTTGCATGAGGATAATATTACTTCTGATTGAAAAGTTACAACTGGACATCACAACACGTGCTGACTAGGTGGTTGGAAGGCAGAATAAATTCCATATTGGTAAAAGTAGTGTCACAGTTATGAAAAGGAAATCAAGGCTCACATAATTTTAATGTTACTTATTGGACACTGGGAAGCATAAATTGTCAATTATAACAAATAGTTTGGTCGTCTTTGGGAATCAGATGCAGACATTTTGCAGACTTGTGATAATGGTGTTTTCTTGGAGCGGACAAAATAGATATGGCACAAGGCAATGGGAAATGACTAAGAAGACGATAGAAGGAAAATTAGGAAATATTTGGACAGTGAGAGATTCTAGAGGAAGCTCTTACGATGTCAGGAAAACAGAAAACAGACACTGTATCCCTCAGTACTTACTTGTGTGTCATCAGTATGTGTTGTGGAGAGTGAAAGTATAAATGAATTTTTAAAGGGATTAGACAAATTAATGAGGCATAGGACACCTAATGACTTTTAAATACAACAGTTAGGATAGAATTTTCAAGGTAGGCTGCCCTTAACAGATGATAGTTGGAAGCTGAGAAATTACGGCAGCAAGAGACCATACATTACCTAGTTTTGGATAAAAATGGATGTCGTGGTTTAAGCTCAGTTGCAAATCAGCCATGCAGTCTTCACTCACTGCCCCCCCTTTTAGCCACCTGCTCCCAGAGGGATGGGGAAGAGAACTGAAAGAATATAACTCCCACAGGTTGAGATAAGAGCAATTCACTAACTAAGGTATAACACAAACCATTACTGCTACCACCAATAATAATAATGATAAGGGAAATGACAAAGGAAGAGAATACAACTACTCACCACCTGCCGACTGATACCCACCTTGACAGAGTAGTGATCTAGCCCTTCTGAGTAACTGCCCCCAGTTTATATACTATGCATGACGTGCTGTGGTATGGAATACCTCTTTGGTTAGTTTGGGTCAGGTGTCCTGTCTCTTCTTCCTCCTGGCTTCCCCACTTCCTGGCAGAGCTTGAGACTCAGAAAGTCTTTGATCAGATTAAACATTTGAGCAGTAACTAAAAACATTGGTGTTATCAGTGCTGTTCCCAGGCCAAAAGTAGAAAACACAGTGCTGCACCAGCTACTAAGAAGGAGAAAAAATTACTGCTACTGCTGAACCCAGGACAATGGAACTACCAACCAATTTAGAAGAGTGGCTTTTGTATTCTAATGTAATTAGATGCCTGAAAGAAATTACCTTTTTCTTTCATTGTTGCATTCAAGGAATCACTGTGAATTGCACTATACAAACCATATCTGTCCATTTGTTTGCAAAAATAAATAGGAGTTCCTTATAAAAAATAAGCTTTAAAATTCATGGTATATAAGCAAAATAAGATTGTAAGAACATATTCACCTGAGGCCTAGAGATAACCACTTTGGTTATGTTTTTATATTTCCTGTTTGTAGTAAGAAAACTACTGCTGTCATAGGATTTGTGCAAATAAAAAATTAAAAATATATAGTTGGGACATATGCAAGTGGTAGGTTTATGAAACTGCAGTATTTATGGAATTTTTATTTTGAATTTCACCATTGTGTCATTTTAATTTGGTAGTTTAAAATTATCTTTGACAAGTAGGAAAATTTCAAAAACCTAATTCCTTAAAGCAATACAATTTTTTTAAGTTTATTGTAGGTGCAGATATTTTTCTACAATTTCTATAGTTAATATGAACACCCCTCTGCAGGAAAACCCCAGAACATTCAATTTATCTTTTTCAGAAATCATAAAGTAATATATTAGGTCCAATATTTCCTAAAAAATTCTGTAATTTCTTAGGTTTATGAAACTATGTCACCATACTAAAAGTTGGGCTTAATTGCACTGTCATCCAGTTAAATAGTCATCTTTTCTCTAAGTTTAGTTTTTAAATTTCAAATTTTCCAGCCACAAGTATTATTAGATTTGATTAATTATATACTATTAATACCATGATAGAATAATTACAACTATATGTATAGCTATATCTGTAATTATATTTGTAATTATACATTAAAATAACAATATAGTGGCAACATATATAATTGTACAATTATATAATGTATTAAAACAATCATTTTGCTTCCCATAAAATTTAAAGACTGAATTTGGGATCATGTTAATTTTATTTTCCTTTGCTTAAGTATATAGTCTAATATATTGTTTTATGATATGAAATAGTTCAGCTCCTTGTAAGAAAATTCTGATGAATATATCAGCACAGGCACAGTTTTCATTTTTTGTCTTCTGCAAGATGATACTGAAGTTTTACACAATTTTGATATGTCAATACATTTCAGATTCTTACAAAAATTGTGCCATCATCTAGAGTGTTTGCATTAACCTGAAAAATACTCTGTTCTTCCAGAACTAATTTAGAGACAGGCTCACTTTTCCAATATATTCTGGCTAAAATGGGCTGCTGAAAAAAATTACATTCAGAAGCCTAAGGTAAAACATCTCATTATTCTTGGTGTGATATGATATTCGGGATATATACAAGTTCTTATAATGGAAATTTTATATAACTAGTCAAAATAACTCCAAAAACATAAGCAATGAGAATTTCTCTCAGATGGCCTTAGAGCAGGTCTCTGAACAATGCTTCACTCTACTGTGCATAGACAAATTTACCAAGATATCTGAGACCTAAAGGAGATTATTAGTATTTCCCAACATACAGCAGGGTTCATGTAAAGAACAGAGGAATCTTGCTCCTCAGCATAGGCTTGAAAGTTGGATGCAAAACTGTGAGAGACATAACTTATGAAATGCCAGTGAAGATCTTTCAAGTCATGAATACTAAATCCCTTTGAAAATTAGGCCATTTCTTTCTGCCTTTAAACCAGAAAGCTTGTAGATAGCAAAAGTAAAGCAGGGTGGAACATAGGCTGCAGGCTTTTTACTTCAGAGACATGCTCTGCAGTTGCCTCACCAATGAATATCAAGGAAGCAAAATGATCAGCAGTACATCTCTGAGGAAGCTGTGTCCTTCAATGGTTTCCCTGCCCATGAAGCCCATCACCCTTGCCTGCATTTATTCTGTGGCTTTTTGAGGCAGAATCCCTGTTCTTTTTATGTTCCTGACTAGTAAGCCTTTCATTTCTGTTATATAAATTTACAGTTACGTTTTCTGAAGATGTAAATGTTTTACAGATGTTATACAGTAAAACATATTGTGACATTTTTCTTACTGTTTTTATTGTACTTTAATGGTATTCTTTATATGTATTTATATTTTCAGTTACAACTTGGTATAAATAACACTCATGGCAAATTAATGAATTGCTGCAGGACTGATTGTAATTTAATGAAAGGCATTTTTGATAATGAAATCACAACATTCATTTTTAAATGAGGAATTCTGACTTTTTATCTAAACATGCCTACAAACACACTCACAGAATATGCTTATACACATCCAGATGCAAACATATGTGTATAGATATAGGGAAATGAAAACTGGCAAAGCTAATATATAGAATATGTCAGATTTTTCCCTATGTATTTTCAGAGTCTCAGATGAAATATTTTTTTCCTTCACATCATCTTTTTTACAGTGCAAGCATATCAGGATTTCAAACCATAGTTCAATGTATAAATGTCATATAATTCGTCATTGTGATGAACTTTCTTGATGGTTGAAATAATATTTTTCAGAATATACTTTAATTGCTATATTGTCAGAGGTGAAAACGTCGGCTAAACACAGCTCCTTTTCTTTTCACTTTCCCTAATATAAAATAATAGAGACACTAAATATGAACAGTCTCAACTCAGAATTGCTGCCTTCACCTGTATTGTGTGATCATTTCCATAGTAATTAAAAGAAATACCTAGTCTATATTGTCATGTATGACAGCTTAGAACACCATTAGCTATTCAAGTTAAAGGGTGTAGTTTTTGTCTTGGTTTCAGTTTAGGAGATAGATAGAGAATGAGACAAAAACTGACCTGAAAACACACATGCCTAAGTATCTTATGGATCACTAATGCAGATATAAATACTAAGTGATGACTGTAGGACAACTATTTTCACATTTGCTTTTTTGTTTTCTGAATATTTTTGGTTTGCAGTTCCTGTCTGACATTTCTCATCTTTATTTTTTTATTTTAATATTGTTTACTTTTTATTCAAATACTTTCACCACTTGTATAAAGGGTATAGATTTTTATAGGTATTTGAAATATGCATGGATGTTTTGTAAAAAGGCATAAATAAAATAACTTATAAAGGGTTTTCCTTTTTCCAATTACTCATTAATTGTCTCATAATATCCGTTGATCTTCTTGCTACTCAAGAGACACTGTGCAAACAGTGGAACCCGGGGACTAGAAAAACTGTATTAGTCTTCATTAACACAGTGCATCCCCTAGAATTTTAAAGAAGACATCTGGAGTAAAGCAAAGAAATGACTCAATAAAGATCACAAATCAGACCAACAGAGCAGTTTTTGTGAACCCTTATGTATGCAAACTATCTATTAAATTCATATTGAAATGTGTTTAAGGCAACAAAACAGCTTCAAACACACCTTTTAATGACTCATTTAGGGGAAAAAAAGTGAAAGAAATGCAAATTTTTTTTAATCCCTTTAATATAACCTGGGACAACAAACTAATGTGCTATAAACAGAAATGCCACTGTAGAACAATATCAGTGTTATATGTCTTCCCTAATTGTTCATATGTATACTTAAGTACATCTATATTTTGTTTAAATTTAACTTTAAAACTATATGGCTTGCAATGATTGGTTGGAGGGATAATTGTTGTATTCCACCATTATTTTCACTCTTAGACAGTGAATGTATAGGAAACCTGAACTTCATTTTATGATAGGGTTTTGGTTTATTTTTTCTGCCAGAAAAATAACTGTAATAGCAGTTTGCATACACTGGGGAGGCATATTCCTTTTGCAAGCTGACTATAACTTTTTACCATAACAGCTATTAAAAACTCTAAATTTTTAGGACCCGCCGGTCCTAAAAAAATCTGTTACATGGTGGTTTACAAAGATAAGAATACTTAATTAAACACCTATTTGGCTTTTTTTGTGTCACTGGTAGTGCGTGATGGGGGGTATTTTTTTTGGAAGAAAATAGCCTGTTTGGCAACAACAAAAATACATTCTAATGTTTAAGTCTGGAAAAGGTTAATTCTCCTAAAAGCTATCCTTTTTATGGAATGACATTAGCAGCACAATTGCTATGCGCTTTTGCTTCTAAATGCATGATTACAACAATGAAAGATATTAAATAAAGAAACCCAAACCCAGAAATGCTAACATGTAGAGCAAAAAAAAAGAAGTACTTATTTTTTTCCCCTTTCTCCCACTGCATGCGTATTTCACAGCGTGCATACTACACACTTCTTTAGGGTACTGTTAAAACTGTTTCAGGGATAATGTTTGTGGAGCACCACAACTGATGCTAAACTTACTATGCAAACAGAGTTTGAAAGGCATGAGGCAACTTCAGCATGTATTTCAAAGTGAATTAGCATAATAAATACAGTATAGGCTTTAAATCTGCCTTTTAGGAGAATATGACAGCTGTACAAGCCATTTCTAAAGTAAGTCTGCTCTGAACAATTAGAACTGTTCAGGAGCTTAAACTCGAGGTCATGGGAGGACATATAACAGCTACAGGTAATGTGTAAAGATAAAAAAAATCTGCATATATCCCTTGGTCAGTTTACACAATAATTTTTTTTAATTACATGTCATTCATGATTTATGCTTGGAATTGCAATTTTTTCCTCAGACCATAGAAATCAATACAAACTTTACTGTTGATTTCAGTGTAGCCAAGTTTTCACCCTGAGCATTCTAGGTTATGACATTTTGTTCGGGACCTTTGCCAGCACTTGCAGGATCCAGATGGTGATTACACAGAAGGATTAAATTTTAATCTGATTTTCTTCAATGTTTCTTCAGGAGAAACAATGCAGGATACACAGAAATAGCATAAAGGGTCATCTTGCTTTTTAGTTACATAAGGATGGTAGTCTTGAATTATTACCCAATTTGTCCCAGTCCAGAAATTTCCAGGTAATTTCAACCAAAAAACTGCAATGATAAGTTAAGTGAAAGGAGCAAGCAAACACGGGAAAGTGAAGATTTTGAATACTGATCTTGCTACAAAAAGTGACACAGCATGAGGATATACACAGATACTGGCATTTACACAATTTCAGTCTTCATGTAAAAATAGAAAACATGCTTTACAGTTTCTTCTGCTAAAACTACTGCTTGGGTTTAGCTCATTAAAACATCATGAATTTTCACTGTTAAAACAACTGGCTACCCTGGATTTGGAGAAAACTGAGGTTCTTAATGACTTGTTTGCCTCAGTCTTCATTGGCAAAGGCTCTAACAACACCACCCAAGTCTTGGAAAGAAGATGCAGGGACTGTGAGAATGAAGACCTTGGGCCCACTGTAGGAGAGAACCTGGTTCGAGGCCATCTTAAGAACCTGAATGTGCACAAGTCCATGGGACCTGATGAAATCCATCTGTAGGTCCTAAAGGAGATGCCAAATGAAGTTGCTAAGCCACTGGCCATCATAGTTGAAAAATCATGGCAGTCAGGTGAAGTTCCTGACGACTGGAGAAAGGGAAATATAACCCCCATTTTCAAGAAAGGGGAAAATGGATGACCCGGGGAATTACAGACCAGTCAGTCTCACCTCTGTGCCTGCCAATATCTAGGAGCAGATTCTCTTGGAAGGCACGCTAAGGCACATGAAAGACAGCAAGGTGCTTGGTGACAGCCAGCATGGCTTCAGTAAGGGGAAATCCTGCCTGACCAATTTGGTGGCTTTCTGTGACGGGGCTACAGAACTGATGGATTGGGGTAGAGCAGTTGATGTCATCTACCTGGACTTGTGCAAAGCGTTCAGTACTGTCCCACACGACATCCTTGTCTCTAAATTGGAGAGACATCAGTTTGATAGGTGGACCACTTGGTGGATAAAGAACTGTCTGAATGGCCGCATGCAAAGAGTTGTGGTCAACGGCTTAAGGTCCAGCTGGAGACCAGTAACGAGTGGTGTCCCTCAGGGATCAGTGTTGGGACCAGTATTGTTCAACATCTTTGCCGGTGACATGGACAGTGGGATTGAGCATGGCCTCAGCAAGTTTGCTGATGACACCAAGCTGTGTGTTTTGGATGCGGTTTTGTTGATACTCTGGAGGGCAGGAATGCCATTCAGAGGGAATTTGACATGCTTGTGAGGTGGGCTGATACCAAACTCATGAAGTTTAACCATGCCAAGTGCAAAGTCTTACACCTGGGTGGGAGCAATCCCAGGCACAGCTACAGGTTGGGCAGAGAAGAGATTCAGAGAAGCCCTGCAGAGAAGGACCTGGTCGTGTTGGTTGATGAGAAAATGAGCATGAGCTGGCAGTGTGAGCTTGCAGCCCAGAAAGCCAGCCATATCCTGACCTGCACCAAAAGGAGCGTGACCAGCAGGTCAAAGGAGGTGATCCTGCCCCTCTACTCTGCTCTCGTGAGACCTCACTTGCACTATTGTGTGCTGTTCTGGTGCCCTCAACAGAAAAAGGACATGGTACTGTTAGAACAAGCCCAGAGGAGGGCCACAAGGATGAACAGGGGACTGGAGCACCTCCCATATGAAGACAGGCTGAGAATGTTGGGGCTGTTCAGCCTCGAGAAGAGAAGGCTGTGTGGAAACCTCATCGCAGCCTTCCAGTATCTGAAGGGGGCGTACAGGGATGCTGGGGAGGGACTATTCATTAGGGACTGTAGTTATAGGATAAGGGGTAATGGGTTGAAACTTAAACAGTGGAGGTTTAGACCGTATATAAAGAAGAAATTCTTTACTGTTAGGGTGGTGAGGTACTGGAATGGGTTGCTCAGGGAGGTAGTGAATGCTCCATCCCTGGCAGTGTTCAAGACCAGGTTGGATGAAGCCTGGCTGATATTGTTTAGTGTGAGGTGTCCCTGCCCATGGCAGGGGGATTGGAACTAGATGATCTTGAGGTTCTTTCCAATCCTAATTATTCCCTTTGCACATTTTTTCTTCTGATTTCCCATACTTGTTTCAACTCAGCCTACCTTGGTCTTCCTTTTTCATTTGTCCATTTCACTGAAATAATCATGGTCTAATTTGTCCAGAGGAGTGCCACGAAGATGATCAGGGGGCTGGAACACCTCCCATAAGGAGACAGGCTGAGAAAGTTGGAGCTATTCAGCCTGAAGAAGAGAAGGCTGTGTGGAGACCTCATAGCAGCATTCCAGTATCTGAAGGGGGCCTGTAGGGATGCTGGGGAGGGACTATTCATTAGGGACTGTAATGAGAGGGGTAATGGGTTAAGACTTAACCAGGGGAAGTTTAGATTGGACATAAAGAGGATGCTCTTTACTGTAAGGATGATCAGTCACTGGAATGGGTTGCTCATGGAAGTTGTGAATGTTCCATCCCTGGTGGTGTTCAAGGCCAGGTTGGACAAAGCCTGGAAGTGACATGCTTTTGTGTGAGGTGACCTTGCCCATGGCAGGGGGGTTGGAACTAGATGATCTTGAGGTCCTTTCCAACCCTAATTATTCTATGATTCTATATGTTTACATTTTCATCCTGTAACTAGTAGAGCTATAAAGTTTTGTGTAAATTCGCGCCACTTCATCTTATGATCTGATGACAATATATGAGTGTTTGTGTGATGGTTGACCCTAGCTGGATTCCAGGAGCCTACCAAAGCCGTTTTGTCACTCCCCTCCTCAGCTGGACAGGGGAGAGAAAATATAATGAAAATATAACGAAAGGCTTATGGTTTGAGATAAGGACAGGGAGAGATCACTCACCAATTCCTTTCATGGGCAAAAAAGAAAGACCTGAATGTGTTTAATTTACTAGCAATCAAATCAGAGCAGAATAATGAGAAACAAAACCAAATCTTAAACAACCTTTCTCTCACCCCTACCTTCTTCCGTGGCTGAAATTTACTTTTGAATTCCTACCAGTAATGCAGATGAATGGGGTGTGGGTGTTTTGGTCAGTTCATCACATGTTATCTCTGCTGCTCTTTCTTATCAAGGGAAGTATTCCTCACACTCTTCCCCTGCTCCAGTGTAGGATCTCTTCCACGCGAGACCGTCCTCCGTAAACTTTTCCAGTGTGAATCCTTCCTACATGTTGCAGTTCTTCATGAGCTACTGTAGCATGGGTCATTTGCACGTGGTGCAGTCCTTCAGGAACATGCAAAGTCACAGACTCCTGTGTGGGTCCCGCGTGGTGTCACAAGTCCTGCAGCAAACCTGCTCCCCTACAGGGTCACAGTCTTCAGTCATCATCCTCCTCTGGCGTGGATTCATTCCTGGGCTGCAGGTGGATATCTGCTACATCATGGACCTCATCGGGCTGCAAGGGAATCATTCCTCACCATGGTCTGCACCAGGGGCTGCAGAGGAATCTTAGCTACTGTGCCTGGAGCACCCTCTCCCTTCTTCTGCACTGACTTTTGTGTTTGCAGATCTGTTGCTCTCACATATTTTCCCTCCTCTCTCCAACTGCAATTGCTCCTGTGCAGTAATTTTTTTCCCCCTTCTTAAATGCATTATCCCAGTATGTGCTACCACTGTCACGGATGGCCTCAGCCTTGGCCAGCAGCAAGTTCTTCCTGGAGATGGCTGGCATCAGCTATGTCAGACATGGCGGAACCTTCTGGCAGCTTCTCACAGAAGCCCCTGTAAAGTCTCCCCTTCTGCCAAGACCTTGCCACACAATCTCAATGCAGTTTGTAAAATTTAACTTTTGCCTTGAGACGTCTGGTCTAGGCCACTCACAACATACAGTCATTGCAGCACAAACAGGATTTATTGCATGTAACCCAAATGCCTTAAAAAGACAGTGTAAATTCCCCCTTGATGATGCCCATCCCTCCATTGACTATAAATTATTATTAGATTAATGACATCTTTAGTGCTTAAAGATGAAGATAGTAGTTCAGTAGAATTTTTCTAATTTGTAAATTGTTCTGATGGGTAAACCTCCTGTGAAAACAATGGAAGTAATCACTTAAACTGATAATGTAAACCATAAACCAAATCTTTGTCCTTATATAACCAAATATCTTTTGGCATCTAGATTATAACTTTCAAAATACTGTCTCTGCTTGACCTCGATTTAATTTTTGGCTACAGCCAATGAGTTGGCTTAGTTTCCACACCAAATAAGTAATATTCATTGTGCAAGAATATTAAATTTCATGCTGTGGTACAGTTCTGAAGTGCAATATTGACTTATGTATTTGAAATTCAGACCACTGATTAGTTATGCAAATCAGATTTTGCTTTTGCCAAATGAGCATTCAAGCTGAAGGTACCTTTCATGAATTTTATCACTAGTAAAGCTTGATCACTGTCATATTGACAAGAAGCAAGCACAAAGTAGGCATGGAAACAGTTGAAGTGAACCCACTTAAGAACAGGAATTATTATTCTTGTAAATGCCTTACAATATTCTCCCACCTCTATTCTTGTACAAACAAAAGGGAGTATCTGAGAGTGAGTTATACATTTCTCGTTGGATTAAAAATGAAGCACAAAGAAATACATGAGACACATTAGAGGAAATTTTCAGTGGCGCAGGGGAAGTCAAATACCCAGCTTTTTATTTCAGTGGCAATCTGGAGCTAAAAATTATTGACAGGCTTTTGGAAAGCTTCCCCAAATCACATAACCTGCTTATTTTTCTGAAGTAGGAAAAAGCCCCACATTAAATAGCTATGTTTTTCAGATAAACTTTTTGATTGTTTATTTGACAGTGATTGATAATACTGACCAGCTTCGTCCTATTATGTGTCATCAGCATGATTTATACTATAGTGATGGTTTTAGACCTTTCCAGAGACACAACAAAATATTAGTTTCTCACAGCTCACAACATCTTACAAGCCAGAAAATACTTGACACTTGAGCAGCTTGCACTCAGATGGTGGGTAAAAATGCTGGAAAAGATTTTTGGTCCAATATGGATTTAATTTGGGACCTCAGCAGTGGAAAATCCTGGTTCTTTTTCTTAACTACAGGAGCCAGGCAACTAAGTAGAAAACAATCTATTACTTGTCCTAACACAATATATTTCAATGGAACAGCAATTTTCTTCCTCCCCTTTCCTACCTCAAGATAATAGACATGTCTTATGTTTCCTTCAGCTCTCCAATTGAAAGAAGTTCAAAAAATCCTCTTCAGTATCTTTCAGTCAGGCCTCAGTTTTCTTGTCATTCTGCTACTGCTGTAATGTTTCTTTCTGAAATACTTCTGCAGTAATCTCTAGAAAGAAGTCAGGTTGAGAAGCATCATCAAGGGAGCTGACAGTTCCTCTTAGATGTGAACACTCATGAATGGTGATACAAGGAAAGCTTGTTTTAGTATACTTTGTGACTTTAACACAAACTAGGTGTTTTCCTGTTGTATGTCTGTCATAAAATTTCATGTAATGACAGCTCTAGCAGTATCAACCTCATCATTTCATGTTGATAGTTGTGGCAAGAGATGCTCTTCTCATTCAATCTGAGTGACTTATAAAGTTGAGTCCTACCTAAACTGACTGGAAGTAACCATTCTCCCAGTGAACTGTGATATTTAAATAAACTATTTCTGTGAGTCATTTCTGTGCAAATTAAAATACTTTGTCTGCTCAAACTTGCTTTACACTAGATAATTGTAGAAGCATGCAGGCTCCACTGGGAAAGTGGTGAATTGTGAATGAGGTATTAATTTCACAAACCATTCAAGTTTGAGTGGAAAATCTCATTTAATTATGTATTTACTCATCTGTTCAACATAAGGGCTTATAGCATGCTTAGGGGGAGGAAATATAGCAAATTTGGACCAGAAGAGACTTGCACATAGCACAGATAATGCCACATGTAACATAAGTAGTGCTCCATAATGTTACAAAATTCATTTTTTTTTTTTCACCCATTGAAATAATCAAATTTCTGACGATTTTTCTATTCCATAATGATAAGAATGCTAGTGAATTACTTGAAATTACAGCCTAAGTAAGTGTGGAAAGAAAGGAAAGTAATTTTATAGTTGGCAAGGATAGATGAAAATGGGAGGTATGAAACAACATGCACATATTGCATTAGTGAACAATGGAAACACCTCAGCAACTTCAAAGAATACCAAAGAAAACAAACAAGTAGGAAGCAACACACAGATCCAGTTCCAGCAAGGACATACAGAAATAAATAGAAACTTTTGAAGGGAAACTCGCTAAACCAGCTATTGATGATGATAGTCTACTAATAGCCTAAGTGGAATTTCTGTGGGCAAGTAAAGATTAGGGAAGTTATCTCCAAAAAAATCAGAATAAGGCAGTGCTGGAATTCAGGCATATTGTCAAAATACTGCAGGTAAACAAGTTAACAGACATCACGTAAACCATGACCGTTCTTTGTGTGAGAGCACTTCTAGACCTTGAAAACTATAATGTATTTTCGTGTTTATACTCCCCCAGTTATGGGCTACAGAAAGTAGCCCATTGAATTACAGTAAGTTGGATTATACTGCACTTGTTACAGGCTTACAGAGTGTACATAGGCAATTCCTACAGATTAGCTGGTGATCGGTAACTTCAAAAACCAACAATACATGCTTATGGATCCACAGTCTATAAAGACGGAACAGGAAAACTTAGAGAAATAACAAAAAAATATGCAAGAAAAAGAGCCTCCCTTCTCCTATAATTAATCACTTCCTAAATATTTTTTATTCTGTTTGCAATAAGCTGAAGCTGTTGACATAGCCACTGAATTTCTGGCACTTTAAAGGTGAATTGATCTGATCAGTGCAGGCTGATTCCACTTTCAGCTTAGGGCTCTTACCATGTAAATATTCCTTCACTTGTTTAAATGCTGGTAGTCACATAAAAGCAATTTTGCACAGATGTGTTATAGACTGAGACATTTTATTTGCTTTAAAGAATGTATGCCAGTGTTTATTTTGAATCTGATAGCACAAAGAGCTGTTGTGAAGGCCACTGGGTGTTTTATAGAAGGCATATTCTTTGCATGTAAAGGACTGTGAACTACCAAAGTTAACTAGAGAAGTATATCAAATGCCAGTAAACAGAAAGTGACATGAAAAGAAGAGCTGATAGCTCTCTCACAGACTTTGCTTCACTTAACTCCTTCAAAGCATTTATAATGTTTGGAAAATTAATATTTCCAAGGTATGATATTTTTTCTATTAACATGTACAAGAAGTGTTATTGAGCTATCGAATTTAAAGGTTGGGGTTTAGGTTTGGGTTTGTTTTTTGCTTGGCTTTGTTTGGTTTGTTATCTGTTTTGTTTAAAACCCTGAAAGCTCTTGCATTTCAAAAAAGTGCTGTTGAATTACAGAGGAACAAAAGGAGGAAGGCATTATCCTTGATATTAAATAAGGTTTGGTCACTTAATTCTATTTGCAGGGAAGCATAAGCAGAGATTATTCTTTGTTCTTTATCACTTAGATGGCAGAAAGACATACAGCTTTGAGTGCAGTATTTTGTGCAGAGGTAAAACCCAACTTTTAGGTTGGCCTCTTCAATATATGAATTAACTGCTGTTGAAAAAGGAAGGGACACTGCAGTTAATGAGAACAGATGAATTATGCTCTAGGTGCTTTTTCCCTATTGAATATAAAGATTATTTGCTCACATATAACCATCAACAATGTGAACATCTAAAGTGAACTAGGATGAATAGAAGTTATTTCATTGTTTAAGAAGTGTATTCATTGTTCATTCCTTTCATAGAGCTGCACTAACATTAATACACACTTTACTGCCTGAGCAGAATATGCTGTTTCAGAATATTTTGTGTGCATCTCACCTTTTGAAGAAAGTTATACATAATGTCTCCTTCAGATCTTTGGCTCCATGCTGAGAACCAATCTTTGTAAAAAAGTTCCATTTCGTAACCATTGACTAGACAGAGAGAAACTATGACAAGGAAATAAAAAATTGGAATGCAATAAAGTGCTTTGACACCATCTGGATAAAAAAGCCTTTAGTAAAAAGATTCAAGGTAAAGGCTCATTTTTGATAGCCAAACTGTCACAGAAGATAAACAAGAAGACAAGGTCACATGGGGCCAATAGATCTGTTTCCAAAGTGAAGTCCACAGAGAGCTGATGATGAGGTTGTTTGAATCGCCTCATCAGCTGCTTGCTGTTTGTTCAGAAACATCCAAATGTTATTTTCCTCCAATTGTTCTCTACTGATGTAACACTGGTTAGACCCTGACCCAGTTTGCAGGTCACTACTGCTATTATACAACAGCAAGACATGTCTATATTTCTTCCTGCAGTTTGCTTTTAAAACTTTATTATTATTTGGGTTTTTTTTTGTTTTTTGCTTTAACAAACCAAACTTAACATATACTTGGCTGTCTCTAGCACCTCCTTTAATTTTCATTGCACTCACTTTGACTCACAGATGATATCATCCCTTCTTCAAAATTAAAAGGATTTGACATCTTCCTATAAAACATTAGTACAGTGGTCATTGTTGAATTTTCAGTTTGTACAATTACTATATATATACCGTATACATAAGGTTTATATATATAAGGACTGTTAAAATGAAGACTTTGGGCCCACTGGAGGAGAGGGTCTGGTTTGAGACCATCTTAAAAACCTGAATGTGCACAAGTCCATGGGACCTGATAAAACACATCTGTGGGTCCTGAAGAAGCTGGCAAATGAAGTTGCTAAGACACTGTTCATCCTACTTGAAAAAATCATGGCAGTCAGGTAAAGCTCCCGATGGCTGGAAAAAGGGAAATATAACCCCCATTTTCAAGAAAGGGGAAAATGGATAACCCGGGGAATTACAGACCAGTCAGTCTCACCTCTGTGCCTAGCAAAATCCTAGAACACATTCTCCTGGAAGGCACACTGAGGCACATGAAAGACAGCAAGGTGCTTGGTGACAGCCAGCATGGCTTTACTAAGGCCAAATCCTGCTTGACCAATTTGGTGACCTTCTATGATGGGGCTACGGACAGGGGTAGAGCAGCTGACATCATCTACCTGGACTTGTGCAAAGCATTCGACACTGTCCCACACAACATCTTGTCTCTAAATTGGAGAGACATCAATTTGATAGGTGGACCACTCAGTGGATAAAGAACTGGCTGGATGACCGGACTCAAAGAGTTGTGGTGAACAGCTCAAGGTCCAGCTGGAGACCAGTAATGAGTGGTGTCCCTCAGGGATTGGTGTTGGGACTAGTATTGTTCAACATCTTTGCCGGTGATATGGACAGTGGGATTGAGCACACGCTCTCAGCAAGTTTACTGATGACACCAAGCTGTGTGGTTCCGTTGATATGCTTGAGGGCAGGAATGCCATCCAGAGGGATCTTGACACTCTTGTAAGGTGGGCTGATGCCAAACTCATGAAGTTTAACCATGCCAAGTGTAAGGTCCTACACCTGGGTGGGAGCAATCTCAGGCACAGCTACAGGTTGGGCAAAAAGGAAATTCATGGTAGTCCTGCAGAGAAGTACTTGTGGTGTTAGTCAATGAGAAAATTAATATGAGCCAGCAGTGTGTGCTTACAGCCCAGAAATCCAACCGTATTCTGGGCTGCATCAAAAGGAGCATGACCAGCAGGTCAAAGGAGGTGATCCTGCCCCTCTACTCTGCTCTTGTGAGACCTCACTTGCAGTATTTTGTGTAGTTCTGGTGTCCTCAACATAAAAAGGACATGGTGCTGTTAGAACAAGTCCAGAGGAAGGCCATGAGGATGATCAGGAGACAGGAGCACCTCCCATATGAAGACAGGCTGAGAATGTTGGGGCTGTTCAGCCTGGAGAAGAGAAGGCTTCATGGAAACCTCATAGCAGCCTTCCAGTATCTGAAAGGGAGATATAGAGATACTGGGGAGAGACTCTTCGTTAAGGGCTGTAGTGACAGAACAAGGGATAATGGGTTAAGACTTAACTAGGAGAAGTTTAGATTGGATATAAGGAAGAAGTTCTTTGCTGCCAGGGTGGAGAGGCACTGGAATGGGTTGCCCATAGAAGTTGTGAATGCTCCATCCTTGGCGGTTTTCAAGACTAGGTTGGATGAAGCCTTGTGTGACATGCTTTAGTGTGAGGTGTCCCTGCTCATGGCAGCAGGGTTGGAACTAGTTCGCCTTAGCTGGTCTTAAGATCCTTTCCAATCCTAAGTATTCTATGATTCTATATATAAGGCAGATATGCGGTTTGTTTTGATATTTTTGTTGTTGTTTTGTTTTGGGGTTTGTTTTGATTTTTGTTGTGGTTTGTTTTTTTTTGTTGTTGGTTTGGTTCTTGAATTTTTTGTGGTGTTTGGTGGGGTTTTTTTTTTTGTTGTTGTTTTGTTTTGTTTTGTTTTCCCAAGGAAAATATTGCTTTAGTATAGCAAGTAGTGTATTGGCAAACTTTGACTTTTTAGTGAAGACTAGAATCTTTCTTTATCTACATTGTAAAAGTCAGAGACAGTTCTACGTTACAGCAAATGCTGCCATCTCAATGACTGCAATAGTCCTGATCCCTTATTATGGACATTTTCACAATGGAAATGCCATTTGGAATTGTGGATGTTTCATTCCTCCCAGTATTTGGCTTAAGGCATCAGAAGTTGTATACATAAAATGTCAGCATTGCCTCAGTTGACTAGTCATTACACACACCTGACTTTTTATGCCTACAAAATCAATTTGTCTTTTTGCCCTTTCTACTTTCACCCTCCATGGTCTTTGAAGTACTTTATGTCAGCTTCATTATAGGATGCATATAGATATGTTTTGAGTGTAGTAATTTAAACACACATAAGTCATAATTTCCTAGAAAAAGGGGTTTTGTGGGGTTTGTGTTTTATTAATGATGTTATTAATCATGTGTAAGGACCCACATATTTACAGTAGGGTTTAATCTCTTTAAGTCTGAAACACAGAACACACTACTGGTAAACTAAGTTCTCTATGGAACAAGGATGAAAAACAGGCATCCTGGAAGGACACAGCAGAAACCTACAGATCACATACATAGTGATCATAAATGCTGACAAATTTAAAGTAAATGGAAATTAATTAGGAACTAAAGATAACATTTAGAAGTCTATACCTTGAGGACTGATCAGACTTCCTACATTCTTACAGGTTCTGAAAAACTAAGATTTTAATTCCTGTGTTCTTCCACTGAAACTTCAAGACAATTTGAGAGTTACTGACTTTAGCATGATTTTCCTCCCATTCTTGAAGTTAAATTCATAAACTATGAAAAAGTGATGTTAGACAATGGGTTTACAATTGTACTCTTTATCTGGGAAGATATTTAATAGTTTCTGTAAAAAAAAATATAGCCAAATTTTGTTACTCAAGCTAATTTGTGTGACCTCACAAAGGAGAGGTCAGAGTAATTTAAGGAGCTCAGAATAATTTAAATGCTGAGTTGAGCTGTAGGTGAATTTTTCAAGTAATTAGAGACCTTACCTTAGGTGCTAGAAAGCAGCAAAGAAAGATTCACTTTATACGTTCTCGCTGTATAAATAAGCTGGTTTTGGTCCTACTACTATCTGCTGTATACACGTGGTAGGTTGACTCCAGCCACCAGTGATCAAATACCTTCATCTGGTTCATTCTCCTCTCCCATAGGATAGAGAAAGTAGAAAGAAGGAGAGAAGTCTCAGTGATAGAAGTAATAACAGTGTAACAGAGACAGTTTTTTGCTGTTTCCCATCAGTAGACAGAGGTCCATCCATGTCCTAGGAATCAGATCCTCAGCATGTACAATGGTTACTTAAGACAAACACCATAACCATGAACATTACCCTTCCCTCTACCTTTCTCTGAACTTCTGTTGCTGAAAGTGATGGTCAAATGGCATGGAATATCCTTTTGGTCATTTTGGGTCAGCTGTCCCTCCTATACCCCCTTCCCAAACTCTTGCTCACCCCCAACCTATTAGGTTTTGGCAGAAGAATGGGAGATGGAGAGTCTTGCAATGGCTGTCAAGCAATAGCCAAAACATTGTGATTTAGCCACAAATGCACATCACTGAACCATATGGACTGCTATGAAAAAATATTAACTCCATCCCAGCCAGACTTCGTAGAACATTCAATCCTTTGAAGATGTAGAAGGGAATAGATTTTAGCCAAAATCTCTTGCTTGCCTGCAGAAGGTATAATGAGATCTGCTAAAATAGCAAAACACCTTAGGTAAAGTTTATCTTACCATAGAAATCTTCTACAGAATAACACAATATTTTACAGGAAAGCTAATGACAATATCAATCTGTGCTTTAGCTTGTAGAAACTTGTGCTGGGGTGGTTAATGCCTCTTAGTACACAACCAGAAGTCTGTGTTTCACTGTTGCTCTTTTTATCTTGTTGAAGATTGCTTCTGGCTGATTCATTTGTAATTTTGTCATGAAGTTAAAGGAAACGTCATACTAAACCTTTGGTCACATTTTGTGCACCTGGCTTCAGAAATGGATCTGCTGCACACAATTTCAGTGACTTAGTGCCCCCCTCTGAGAGCAATGAATAGCTTTTGGACTCTTTACCCCCTTTCATATTTTTATATATGTTTTTGTGCCTTATACTCTTTCCCTTGAGAACAGCATGTGGTGGATTAATTTTGGAGGAGGGCCAGGCTCAGAACAGCCTTGGCAAAAGAAGAGACCAGGATGAAAAAGGACAGGAAGGTTGCTTACCAGCTACCTTCTTTTCCCACCTTGGTGTTTCCTCTGCTGTTTCTCATTCTCTCATGTTCTCTCCACCACTCTCCACCTGGCATTTTCCGCACTTTTTCAAACATGTTTTCTCTGAGAAGCCACCATCTTGGCCAATGGGCTCCTGTAGTGGGTTGGTTGGAGCTGGCAGGAGCTGGCTGTGTATCACAGAGCTACCCTTGCAGCCCCTGCTGCCAACACCTGAGCACCTTCATTCAGCACACAGGGAAAAAGTGAAAGTTTCCTCTTCAGATAGAGGTGAAGTCCTTCCAACTGTGAAAGTCAGGTGATCAGGGAGGAATCAGCCATATTAATTT
>NW_022994165.1:0-97753 GCF_012275295.1 Melopsittacus undulatus | reverse complement strand
TGGCCCCCAGAAGTTGTCAGAGGTGTGCAAACCTGAATTGGAAAAGGAAAAATATGGCTTCAAACGGGTTGCAAGTGGGCAAAAATGGTTTCGAAGTCGTCAAAGTTGGCTTAAAAGGGTTAGAGATGAGCAAACATGGGTCAGAAATGGACAAAACCAGCTTAAAAATGGTTAGAGAAGTGCAAAACTGGCTGAGAAATGACCAAAGATGGCTTGAAGTGGGTTAAAAATGGCTTAAAGAGGGTAAGAAATGGCAAAAAATGGCTTCCAAAAGGGATAGAGAAGTGCAAAAACAGGTTAGTTACGGCCAAAATTGTCCCCAGAAGTGTCAGAGGTGTGCAAACCTGGGTTGGAAAAGGAAAAATATGGCTTCAAACAGGTTGCAAGTGGGCAAAAATGGTTTTGAAGTCGTTAAAGTTGGCTTAAAAGGGTTAGAGATGAGCAAGCATGGGTCAGAAATGGACAAAACAAGTTTAAAAATGGTTAGAGAAGTGCAAAACTGGCTGAGAAATGACCAAAGATGGCTTGAAGTGGGTTAAAAATGGCTTAAAGAGGGTTAGAAATGGCCAAAAATGGCTTCCAAAAGGGATAGAGAAGTGCAAAAACAGGTTAGTTACGGCCAAAATTGTCCCCAGAAGTGTCAGAGGTGTGCAAACCTGGGTTGGAAAAGGAAAAATATGGCTTCAAACAGGTTGCAAGTAGGCAAAAATGGTTTCGAAGTCGTTAAAGTTGGCTTAAAAGGGTTAGAGATGAGCAAGCATGGGTCAGAAATGGACAAAACAAGTTTAAAAATGGTTAGAGAAGTGCAAAACTGGCTGAGAAATGACCAAAGATGGCTTGAAGTGGGTTAAAAAATGGCTTAAAGAGGGTTAGAAATGGCCAAAAACGGCTGAAAACATGTAAAATACGGTAAAAAAATGGGTAAGAAAAGACAAAAACCAGCTTAAAAATGGTTAGAGAAGTGCAAAACTGGCTGAGAAATGACCAAAGATGGCTTGAAGTGGGTTAAAAATGGCTTAAAGAGGGTTAGAAATGGCCAAAAATGGCTTCCAAAGGGATACAGAAGTACAAAAAACGGGTTAGTCACGGCCAAAATTGGCCCCAGAAGTGTCAGAGGTGTGCAAACCTGAATTGGAAAAGGAAAAATATGGCTTCAAACGGGTTGCAAGTGGGCAAAAATGGTTTCGAAGTCGTCAAAGTTGGCTTAAAAGGGTTAGAGATGAGCAAACATGGGTTAGAAATGGACAAAACCAGCTTAAAAATGGTTAGAGAAGTGCAAAAACTGGCTGAGAAATGACCAAAGATGGCTTGAAGTGGGTTAAAAATGGCTTAAAGAGGGTAAGAAATGGCAAAAAATGGCTTCCAAAAGGGATAGAGAAGTGCAAAAACAGGTTAGTTACGGCCAAAATTGTCCCCAGAAGTGTCAGAGGTGTGCAAACCTGGGTTGGAAAAGGAAAAATATGGCTTCAAACAGGTTGCAAGTGGGCAAAAATGGTTTCGAAGTCGTTAAAGTTGGCTTAAAAGGGTTAGAGATGAGGAAGCATGGGTCAGAAATGGACAAAACAAGTTTAAAAATGGTTAGAGAAGTGCAAAACTGGCTGAGAAATGACGAAAGATGGCTTGAAGTGGGTTAAAAATGGCTTAATGAGGGTTAGAAATGGCCAAAAACGGCTGAAAACATGTAAAATACGGTAAAAAAATGGGTAAGAAAAGACAAAAACCAGCTTAAAAATGGTTAGAGAAGTGCAAAACTGGCTGAGAAATGACCAAAGATGGCTTGAAGTGGGTTAAAAATGGCTTAAAGAGGGTTAGAAATGGCCAAAAATGGCTTCCAAAAGGGATAGAGAAGTGCAAAAACAGGTTAGTTACGGCCAAAATTGGCCCCAGAAGTGTCAGAGGTGTGCAAACCTGAATTGGAAAAGGAAAAATATGGCTTAAAACGGGTTGCAAGTGGGCAAAAATGGTTTCGAAGTCGTCAAAGTTGGCTTAAAAGGGTTAGAGATGAGCAAACATGGGTCAGAAATGGACAAAACCAGCTTAAAAATGGTTAGAGAAGTGCAAAACTGCCTGAGAAATGACCAAAGATGGCTTGAAGTGGGTTAAAAATGGCTTAAAGAGGGTTAGAAATGGCCAATAATGGCTTCCAAAGGGATACAGAAGTACAAAAACGGGTTAGTCACGGCCAAAATTGGCCCCAGAAGTGTCAGAGGTGTGCAAACCCGGGTTGGAAAAGGAAAAATATGGCTTCAAACAGGTTGCAAGTGGGCAAAAATGGTTTCGAAGTCGTCAAAGTTGGCTTAAAAGGGTTAGAGATGAGCAAACATGGGTCAGAAATGGACAAAACCAGCTTAAAAATGGTTAGAGAAGTGCAAAACTGGCTGAGAAATGACCAAAGATGGCTTGAAGTGGGTTAAAAATGGCTTAATGAGGGTTAGAAATGGCCAAAAACGGCTGAAAACATGTAAAATACGGTAAAAAAATGGGTAAGAAAAGACAAAAAGCAGCTTAAAAATGGTTAGAGAAGTGCAAAACTGGCTGAGAAATGACCAAAGATGGCTTGAAGTGGGTTAAAAATGGCTTAAAGAGGGTTAGAAATGGCCAAAAATGGCTTCCAAAGGGATACAGAAGTACAAAAACGGGTTAGTCACGGCCAAAATTGGCCCCAGAAGTGTCAGAGGTGTGCAAACCTGAATTGGAAAAGGAAAAATATGGCTTCAAACAGGTTGCAAGTGGGCAAAAATGGTTTCGAAGTCGTTAAAGTTGGCTTAAAAGGGTTAGAGATGAGCAAACATGGGTTAGAAATGGACAAAACCAGCTTAAAAATGGTTAGAGAAGTGCAAAACTGGCTGAGAAATGACCAAAGATGGCTTGAAGTGGGTTAAAAATGGCTTAAAGAGGGTAAGAAATGGCAAAAAATGGCTTCCAAAAGGGATAGAGAAGTGCAAAAACAGGTTAGTTACGGCCAAAATTGTCCCCAGAAGTGTCAGAGGTGTGCAAACCTGGGTTGGAAAAGGAAAAATATGGCTTCAAACAGGTTGCAAGTGGGCAAAAATGGTTTTGAAGTCGTTAAAGTTGGCTTAAAAGGGTTAGAGATGAGCAAGCATGGGTCAGAAATGGACAAAACAAGTTTAAAAATGGTTAGAGAAGTGCAAAACTGGCTGAGAAATGACCAAAGATGGCTTGAAGTGGGTTAAAAATGGCTTAAAGAGGGTTAGAAATGGCCAAAAATGGCTTCCAAAAGGGATAGAGAAGTGCAAAAACAGGTTAGTTACGGCCAAAATTGTCCCCAGAAGTGTCAGAGGTGTGCAAACCTGGGTTGGAAAAGGAAAAATATGGCTTCAAACAGGTTGCAAGTGGGCAAAAATGGTTTTGAAGTCGTTAAAGTTGGCTTAAAAGGGTTAGAGATGAGCAAGCATGGGTCAGAAATGGACAAAACAAGTTTAAAAATGGTTAGAGAAGTGCAAAACTGGCTGAGAAATGACCAAAGATGGCTTGAAGTGGGTTAAAAATGGCTTAAAGAGGGTTAGAAATGGCCAAAAACGGCTGAAAACATGTAAAATACGGTAAAAAAATGGGTAAGAAAAGACAAAAAGCAGCTTAAAAATGGTTAGAGAAGTGCAAAACTGGCTGAGAAATGACCAAAGATGGCTTGAAGTGGGTTAAAAATGGCTTAAAGAGGGTTAGAAATGGCCAAAAATGGCTTCCAAAAGGGATAGAGAAGTGCAAAAACAGGTTAGTTACGGCCAAAATTGGCCCCAGAAGTGTCAGAGGTGTGCAAACCTGAATTGGAAAAGGAAAAATATGGCTTCAAACGGGTTGCAAGTGGGCAAAAATGGTTTCGAAGTCGTCAAAGTTGGCTTAAAAGGGTTAGAGATGAGCAAACATGGGTCAGAAATGGACAAAACCAGCTTAAAAATGGTTAGAGAAGTGCAAAACTGGCTGAGAAATGACCAAAGATGGCTTGAAGTGGGTTAAAAATGGCTTAAAGAGGGTTAGAAATGGCCAAAAATGGCTTCCAAAGGGATACAGAAGTACAAAAACGGGTTAGTCACGGCCAAAATTGGCCCCAGAAGTGTCAGAGGTGTGCAAACCCGGGTTGGAAAAGGAAAAATATGGCTTCAAACAGGTTGCAAGTGGGCAAAAATGGTTTCGAAGTCGTTAAAGTTGGCTTAAAAGGGTTAGAGATGAGCAAACATGGGTTAGAAATGGACAAAACCAGCTTAAAAATGGTTAGAGAAGTGCAAAACTGGCTGAGAAATGACCAAAGATGGCTTGAAGTGGGTTAAAAATGGCTTAAAGAGGGTTAGAAATGGCCAAAAATGGCTTCCAAAAGGGATAGAGAAGTGCAAAAACAGGTTAGTTACGGCCAAAATTGTCCCCAGAAGTGTCAGAGGTGTGCAAACCTGGGTTGGAAAAGGAAAAATATGGCTTCAAACAGGTTGCAAGTGGGCAAAAATGGTTTCGAAGTTGTTAAAGTTGGCTTAAAAGGGTTAGAGATGAGCAAACATGGGTTAGAAATGGACAAAACCAGCTTAAAAAATGGTTAGAGAAGTGCAAAACTGGCTGAGAAATGACCAAAGATGGCTTGAAGTGGGTTAAAAATGGCTTAAAGAGGGTAAGAAATGGCAAAAAATGGCTTCCAAAAGGGATAGAGAAGTGCAAAAACAGGTTAGTTACGGCCAAAATTGTCCCCAGAAGTGTCAGAGGTGTGCAAACCTGGGTTGGAAAAGGAAAAATATGGCTTCAAACAGGTTGCAAGTGGGCAAAAATGGTTTCAAAGTCGTTAAAGTTGGCTTAAAAGGGTTAGAGATGAGCAAGCATGGGTCAGAAATGGACAAAACAAGTTTAAAAATGGTTAGAGAAGTGCAAAACTGGCTGAGAAATGACGAAAGATGGCTTGAAGTGGGTTAAAAATGGCTTAATGAGGGTTAGAAATGGCTAAAAACGGCTGAAAACATGTAAAATACGGTAAAAAAATGGGTAAGAAAAGACAAAAACCAGCTTAAAAATGGTTAGAGAAGTGCAAAACTGGCTTTATAAATTACCAAAGATGGCTTGAAGTGGGTTAAAAATGGCTTAAAGAGGGTTAGAAATGGCCAAAAATGGCTTCCAAAAGGGATAGAGAAGTGCAAAAACAGGTTAGTTACGGCCAAAATTGTCCCCAGAAGTGTCAGAGGTGTGCAAACCTGGGTTGGAAAAGGAAAAATATGGCTTCAAACAGGTTGCAAGTGGGCAAAAATGGTTTCGAAGTCGTTAAAGTTGGCTTAAAAGGGTTAGAGATGAGCAAACATGGGTCAGAAATGGACAAAACAAGTTTAAAAATGGTTAGAGAAGTGCAAAACTGCCTGAGAAATGACGAAAGATGGCTTGAAGTGGGTTAAAAATGGCTTAAAGAGGGTTAGAAATGGCCAAAAATGGCTTCCAAAAGGGATAGAGAAGTGCAAAAACAGGTTAGTTACGGCCAAAATTGGCCCCAGAAGTGTCAGAGGTGTGCAAACCTGAATTGGAAAAGGAAAAATATGGCTTCAAACGGGTTGCAAGTGGGCAAAAATGGTTTCGAAGTCGTCAAAGTTGGCTTAAAAGGGTTAGAGATGAGCAAACATGGGTCAGAAATGGACAAAACCAGCTTAAAAATGGTTAGAGAAGTGCAAAACTGGCTGAGAAATGACCAAAGATGGCTTGAAGTGGGTTAAAAATGGCTTAAAGAGGGTAAGAAATGGCAAAAAAATGGCTTCCAAAAGGGATAGAGAAGTGCAAAAACAGGTTAGTTACGGCCAAAATTGTCCCCAGAAGTGTCAGAGGTGTGCAAACCTGGGTTGGAAAAGGAAAAATATGGCTTCAAACAGGTTGCAAGTGGGCAAAAATGGTTTTGAAGTCGTTAAAGTTGGCTTAAAAGGGTTAGAGATGAGCAAGCATGGGTCAGAAATGGACAAAACAAGTTTAAAAATGGTTAGAGAAGTGCAAAACTGGCTGAGAAATGACCAAAGATGGCTTGAAGTGGGTTAAAAATGGCTTAAAGAGGGTTAGAAATGGCCAAAAATGGCTTCCAAAAGGGATAGAGAAGTGCAAAAACAGGTTAGTTACGGCCAAAATTGTCCCCAGAAGTGTCAGAGGTGTGCAAACCTGGGTTGGAAAAGGAAAAATATGGCTTCAAACAGGTTGCAAGTAGGCAAAAATGGTTTCGAAGTCGTTAAAGTTGGCTTAAAAGGGTTAGAGATGAGCAAGCATGGGTCAGAAATGGACAAAACAAGTTTAAAAATGGTTAGAGAAGTGCAAAACTGGCTGAGAAATGACCAAAGATGGCTTGAAGTGGGTTAAAAATGGCTTAATGAGGGTTAGAAATGGCCAAAAAACGGCTGAAAACATGTAAAATACGGTAAAAAAATGGGTAAGAAAAGACAAAAACCAGCTTAAAAATGGTTAGAGAAGTGCAAAACTGGCTGAGAAATGACCAAAGATGGCTTGAAGTGGGTTAAAAATGGCTTAAAGAGGGTTAGAAATGGCCAAAAATGGCTTCCAAAGGGATACAGAAGTACAAAAACGGGTTAGTCACGGCCAAAATTGGCCCCAGAAGTGTCAGAGGTGTGCAAACCTGAATTGGAAAAGGAAAAATATGGCTTCAAACGGGTTGCAAGTGGGCAAAAATGGTTTCGAAGTCGTCAAAGTTGGCTTAAAAGGGTTAGAGATGAGCAAACATGGGTTAGAAATGGACAAAACCAGCTTAAAAATGGTTAGAGAAGTGCAAAACTGGCTGAGAAATGACCAAAGATGGCTTGAAGTGGGTTAAAAATGGCTTAAAGAGGGTAAGAAATGGCAAAAAATGGCTTCCAAAAGGGATAGAGAAGTGCAAAAACAGGTTAGTTACGGCCAAAATTGTCCCCAGAAGTGTCAGAGGTGTGCAAACCTGGGTTGGAAAAGGAAAAATATGGCTTCAAACAGGTTGCAAGTGGGCAAAAATGGTTTCGAAGTCGTTAAAGTTGGCTTAAAAGGGTTAGAGATGAGGAAGCATGGGTCAGAAATGGACAAAACAAGTTTAAAAATGGTTAGAGAAGTGCAAAACTGGCTGAGAAATGACGAAAGATGGCTTGAAGTGGGTTAAAAATGGCTTAATGAGGGTTAGAAATGGCCAAAAACGGCTGAAAACATGTAAAATACGGTAAAAAAATGGGTAAGAAAAGACAAAAAGCAGCTTAAAAATGGTTAGAGAAGTGCAAAACTGGCTGAGAAATGACCAAAGATGGCTTGAAGTGGGTTAAAAATGGCTTAAAGAGGGTTAGAAATGGCCAAAAATGGCTTCCAAAAGGGATAGAGAAGTGCAAAAACAGGTTAGTTACGGCCAAAATTGGCCCCAGAAGTGTCAGAGGTGTGCAAACCTGAATTGGAAAAGGAAAAATATGGCTTCAAACGGGTTGCAAGTGGGCAAAAATGGTTTCGAAGTCGTCAAAGTTGGCTTAAAAGGGTTAGAGATGAGCAAACATGGGTCAGAAATGGACAAAACCAGCTTAAAAATGGTTAGAGAAGTGCAAAACTGGCTGAGAAATGACCAAAGATGGCTTGAAGTGGGTTAAAAATGGCTTAAAGAGGGTTAGAAATGGCCAAAAATGGCTTCCAAAGGGATAGAGAAGTACAAAAACGGGTTAGTCATGGCCAAAATTGGCCCCAGAAGTGTCAGAGGTGTGCAAACCCGGGTTGGAAAAGGAAAAATATGGCTTCAAACAGGTTGCAAGTGGGCAAAAATGGTTTCGAAGTCGTTAAAGTTGGCTTAAAAGGGTTAGAGATGAGCAAACATGGGTTAGAAATGGACAAAACCAGCTTAAAAATGGTTAGAGAAGTGCAAAACTGGCTGAGAAATGACGAAAGATGGTTTGAAGTGGGTTAAAAATGGCTTAAAGAGGGTTAGAAATGGCCAAAAATGGCTTCCAAAAGGGATAGAGAAGTGCAAAAACAGGTTAGTTACGGCCAAAATTGTCCCCAGAAGTGTCAGAGGTGTGCAAACCTGGGTTGGAAAAGGAAAAATATGGCTTCAAACAGGTTGCAAGTGGGCAAAAATGGTTTCGAAGTCGTTAAAGTTGGCTTAAAAGGGTTAGAGATGAGCAAACATGGGTTAGAAATGGACAAAACCAGCTTAAAAATGGTTAGAGAAGTGCAAAACTGGCTGAGAAATGACCAAAGATGGCTTGAAGTGGGTTAAAAATGGCTTAAAGAGGGTAAGAAATGGCAAAAAATGGCTTCCAAAAGGGATAGAGAAGTGCAAAAACAGGTTAGTTACGGCCAAAATTGTCCCCAGAAGTGTCAGAGGTGTGCAAACCTGGGTTGGAAAAGGAAAAATATGGCTTCAAACAGGTTGCAAGTGGGCAAAAATGGTTTCGAAGTCGTTAAAGTTGGCTTAAAAGGGTTAGAGATGAGGAAGCATGGGTCAGAAATGGACAAAACAAGTTTAAAAATGGTTAGAGAAGTGCAAAACTGGCTGAGAAATGACGAAAGATGGCTTGAAGTGGGTTAAAAATGGCTTAATGAGGGTTAGAAATGGCCAAAAACGGCTGAAAACATGTAAAATACGGTAAAAAAATGGGTAAGAAAAGACAAAAAGCAGCTTAAAAATGGTTAGAGAAGTGCAAAACTGGCTGAGAAATGACCAAAGATGGCTTGAAGTGGGTTAAAAATGGCTTAAAGAGGGTTAGAAATGGCCAAAAATGGCTTCCAAAGGGATACAGAAGTACAAAAACGGGTTAGTCACGGCCAAAATTGGCCCCAGAAGTGTCAGAGGTGTGCAAACCTGAATTGGAAAAGGAAAAATATGGCTTCAAACAGGTTGCAAGTGGGCAAAAATGGTTTCGAAGTCGTTAAAGTTGGCTTAAAAGGGTTAGAGATGAGCAAACATGGGTTAGAAATGGACAAAACCAGCTTAAAAATGGTTAGAGAAGTGCAAAACTGGCTGAGAAATGACCAAAGATGGCTTGAAGTGGGTTAAAAATGGCTTAAAGAGGGTAAGAAATGGCAAAAAATGGCTTCCAAAAGGGATAGAGAAGTGCAAAAACAGGTTAGTTACGGCCAAAATTGGCCCCAGAAGTGTCAGAGGTGTGCAAACCTGGGTTGGAAAAGGAAAAATATGGCTTCAAACAGGTTGCAAGTGGGCAAAAATGGTTTTGAAGTCGTTAAAGTTGGCTTAAAAGGGTTAGAGATGAGCAAGCATGGGTCAGAAATGGACAAAACAAGTTTAAAAATGGTTAGAGAAGTGCAAAACTGGCTGAGAAATGACCAAAGATGGCTTGAAGTGGGTTAAAAATGGCTTAAAGAGGGTTAGAAATGGCCAAAAATGGCTTCCAAAAGGGATAGAGAAGTGCAAAAACAGGTTAGTTACGGCCAAAATTGTCCCCAGAAGTGTCAGAGGTGTGCAAACCTGGGTTGGAAAAGGAAAAATATGGCTTCAAACAGGTTGCAAGTGGGCAAAAATGGTTTCGAAGTCGTTAAAGTTGGCTTAAAAGGGTTAGAGATGAGCAAACATGGGTTAGAAATGGACAAAACAAGTTTAAAAATGGTTAGAGAAGTGCAAAACTGGCTGAGAAATGACGAAAGATGGCTTGAAGTGGGTTAAAAATGGCTTAAAGAGGGTAAGAAATGGCAAAAAATGGCTTCCAAAAGGGATAGAGAAGTGCAAAAACAGGTTAGTTACGGCCAAAATTGTCCCCAGAAGTGTCAGAGGTGTGCAAACCTGGGTTGGAAAAGGAAAAATATGGCTTCAAACAGGTTGCAAGTGGGCAAAAATGGTTTTGAAGTCGTTAAAGTTGGCTTAAAAGGGTTAGAGATGAGCAAGCATGGGTCAGAAATGGACAAAACAAGTTTAAAAATGGTTAGAGAAGTGCAAAACTGGCTGAGAAATGACCAAAGATGGCTTGAAGTGGGTTAAAAATGGCTTAAAGAGGGTTAGAAATGGCCAAAAACGGCTGAAAACATGTAAAATACGGTAAAAAAATGGGTAAGAAAAGACAAAAACCAGCTTAAAAATGGTTAGAGAAGTGCAAAACTGGCTGAGAAATGACCAAAGATGGCTTGAAGTGGGTTAAAAATGGCTTAAAGAGGGTTAGAAATGGCCAAAAATGGCTTCCAAAAGGGATAGAGAAGTGCAAAAACAGGTTAGTTACGGCCAAAATTGGCCCCAGAAGTGTCAGAGGTGTGCAAACCTGAATTGGAAAAGGAAAAATATGGCTTCAAACGGGTTGCAAGTGGGCAAAAATGGTTTCGAAGTCGTCAAAGTTGGCTTAAAAGGGTTAGAGATGAGCAAACATGGGTCAGAAATGGACAAAACCAGCTTAAAAATGGTTAGAGAAGTGCAAAACTGGCTGAGAAATGACCAAAGATGGCTTGAAGTGGGTTAAAAATGGCTTAAAGAGGGTTAGAAATGGCCAAAAATGGCTTCCAAAGGGATAGAGAAGTACAAAAACGGGTTAGTCACGGCCAAAATTGGCCCCAGAAGTGTCAGAGGTGTGCAAACCCGGGTTGGAAAAGGAAAAATATGGCTTCAAACAGGTTGCAAGTGGGCAAAAATGGTTTCGAAGTCGTTAAAGTTGGCTTAAAAGGGTTAGAGATGAGCAAACATGGGTTAGAAATGGACAAAACCAGCTTAAAAATGGTTAGAGAAGTGCAAAACTGGCTGAGAAATGACCAAAGATGGCTTGAAGTGGGTTAAAAATGGCTTAAAGAGGGTTAGAAATGGCCAAAAATGGCTTCCAAAAGGGATAGAGAAGTGCAAAAACAGGTTAGTTACGGCCAAAATTGTCCCCAGAAGTGTCAGAGGTGTGCAAACCTGGGTTGGAAAAGGAAAAATATGGCTTCAAACAGGTTGCAAGTGGGCAAAAATGGTTTCGAAGTTGTTAAAGTTGGCTTAAAAGGGTTAGAGATGAGCAAACATGGGTTAGAAATGGACAAAACCAGCTTAAAAATGGTTAGAGAAGTGCAAAACTGGCTGAGAAATGACCAAAGATGGCTTGAAGTGGGTTAAAAATGGCTTAAAGAGGGTAAGAAATGGCAAAAAAATGGCTTCCAAAAGGGATAGAGAAGTGCAAAAACAGGTTAGTTACGGCCAAAATTGTCCCCAGAAGTGTCAGAGGTGTGCAAACCTGGGTTGGAAAAGGAAAAATATGGCTTCAAACAGGTTGCAAGTGGGCAAAAATGGTTTCAAAGTCGTTAAAGTTGGCTTAAAAGGGTTAGAGATGAGCAAGCATGGGTCAGAAATGGACAAAACAAGTTTAAAAATGGTTAGAGAAGTGCAAAACTGGCTGAGAAATGACGAAAGATGGCTTGAAGTGGGTTAAAAATGGCTTAATGAGGGTTAGAAATGGCTAAAAACGGCTGAAAACATGTAAAATACGGTAAAAAAAATGGGTAAGAAAAGACAAAAACCAGCTTAAAAATGGTTAGAGAAGTGCAAAACTGGCTGAGAAATTACCAAAGATGGCTTGAAGTGGGTTAAAAATGGCTTAAAGAGGGTTAGAAATGGCCAAAAATGGCTTCCAAAAGGGATAGAGAAGTGCAAAAACAGGTTAGTTACGGCCAAAATTGTCCCCAGAAGTGTCAGAGGTGTGCAAACCTGGGTTGGAAAAGGAAAAATATGGCTTCAAACAGGTTGCAAGTGGGCAAAAATGGTTTCGAAGTCGTTAAAGTTGGCTTAAAAGGGTTAGAGATGAGCAAACATGGGTCAGAAATGGACAAAACAAGTTTAAAAATGGTTAGAGAAGTGCAAAACTGCCTGAGAAATGACGAAAGATGGCTTGAAGTGGGTTAAAAATGGCTTAAAGAGGGTTAGAAATGGCCAAAAATGGCTTCCAAAAGGGATAGAGAAGTGCAAAAACAGGTTAGTTACGGCCAAAATTGGCCCCAGAAGTGTCAGAGGTGTGCAAACCTGAATTGGAAAAGGAAAAATATGGCTTCAAACGGGTTGCAAGTGGGCAAAAATGGTTTCGAAGTCGTCAAAGTTGGCTTAAAAGGGTTAGAGATGAGCAAACATGGGTCAGAAATGGACAAAACCAGCTTAAAAATGGTTAGAGAAGTGCAAAACTGGCTGAGAAATGACCAAAGATGGCTTGAAGTGGGTTAAAAATGGCTTAAAGAGGGTAAGAAATGGCAAAAAATGGCTTCCAAAAGGGATAGAGAAGTGCAAAAACAGGTTAGTTACGGCCAAAATTGTCCCCAGAAGTGTCAGAGGTGTGCAAACCTGGGTTGGAAAAGGAAAAATATGGCTTCAAACAGGTTGCAAGTGGGCAAAAATGGTTTTGAAGTCGTTAAAGTTGGCTTAAAAGGGTTAGAGATGAGCAAGCATGGGTCAGAAATGGACAAAACAAGTTTAAAAATGGTTAGAGAAGTGCAAAACTGGCTGAGAAATGACCAAAGATGGCTTGAAGTGGGTTAAAAATGGCTTAAAGAGGGTTAGAAATGGCCAAAAACGGCTGAAAACATGTAAAATACGGTAAAAAAATGGGTAAGAAAAGACAAAAACCAGCTTAAAAATGGTTAGAGAAGTGCAAAACTGGCTGAGAAATGACCAAAGATGGCTTGAAGTGGGTTAAAAATGGCTTAAAGAGGGTTAGAAATGGCCAAAAATGGCTTCCAAAAGGGATAGAGAAGTGCAAAAACAGGTTAGTTACGGCCAAAATTGGCCCCAGAAGTGTCAGAGGTGTGCAAACCTGAATTGGAAAAGGAAAAATATGGCTTCAAACGGGTTGCAAGTGGGCAAAAATGGTTTCGAAGTCGTCAAAGTTGGCTTAAAAGGGTTAGAGATGAGCAAACATGGGTCAGAAATGGACAAAACCAGCTTAAAAATGGTTAGAGAAGTGCAAAAACTGGCTGAGAAATGACGAAAGATGGCTTGAAGTGGGTTAAAAATGGCTTAAAGAGGGTTAGAAATGGCCAAAAATGGCTTCCAAAGGGATAGAGAAGTACAAAAACGGGTTAGTCACGGCCAAAATTGGCCCCAGAAGTGTCAGAGGTGTGCAAACCCGGGTTGGAAAAGGAAAAATATGGCTTCAAACAGGTTGCAAGTGGGCAAAAATGGTTTCGAAGTCGTTTAAGTTGGCTTAAAAGGGTTAGAGATGAGCAAACATGGGTTAGAAATGGACAAAACCAGCTTAAAAATGGTTAGAGAAGTGCAAAACTGGCTGAGAAATGACCAAAGATGGCTTGAAGTGGGTTAAAAATGGCTTAAAGAGGGTTAGAAATGGCCAAAAATGGCTTCCAAAAGGGATAGAGAAGTGCAAAAAACAGGTTAGTTACGGCCAAAATTGTCCCCAGAAGTGTCAGAGGTGTGCAAACCTGGGTTGGAAAAGGAAAAATATGGCTTCAAACAGGTTGCAAGTGGGCAAAAATGGTTTCGAAGTTGTTAAAGTTGGCTTAAAAGGGTTAGAGATGAGCAAACATGGGTTAGAAATGGACAAAACCAGCTTAAAAATGGTTAGAGAAGTGCAAAACTGGCTGAGAAATGACCAAAGATGGCTTGAAGTGGGTTAAAAATGGCTTAAAGAGGGTAAGAAATGGCAAAAAATGGCTTCCAAAAGGGATAGAGAAGTGCAAAAAACAGGTTAGTTACGGCCAAAATTGTCCCCAGAAGTGTCAGAGGTGTGCAAACCTGGGTTGGAAAAGGAAAAATATGGCTTCAAACAGGTTGCAAGTGGGCAAAAATGGTTTCAAAGTCGTTAAAGTTGGCTTAAAAGGGTTAGAGATGAGCAAGCATGGGTCAGAAATGGACAAAACAAGTTTAAAAATGGTTAGAGAAGTGCAAAACTGGCTGAGAAATGACGAAAGATGGCTTGAAGTGGGTTAAAAATGGCTTAATGAGGGTTAGAAATGGCTAAAAACGGCTGAAAACATGTAAAATACGGTAAAAAAATGGGTAAGAAAAGACAAAAACCAGCTTAAAAATGGTTAGAGAAGTGCAAAACTGGCTGAAAAATTACCAAAGATGGCTTGAAGTGGGTTAAAAATGGCTTAAAGAGGGTTAGAAATGGCCAAAAATGGCTTCCAAAAGGGATAGAGAAGTGCAAAAACAGGTTAGTTACGGCCAAAATTGTCCCCAGAAGTGTCAGAGGTGTGCAAACCTGGGTTGGAAAAGGAAAAATATGGCTTCAAACAGGTTGCAAGTGGGCAAAAATGGTTTCGAAGTCGTTAAAGTTGGCTTAAAAGGGTTAGAGATGAGCAAACATGGGTCAGAAATGGACAAAACAAGTTTAAAAATGGTTAGAGAAGTGCAAAACTGCCTGAGAAATGACGAAAGATGGCTTGAAGTGGGTTAAAAATGGCTTAAAGAGGGTAGAAATGGCCAAAAATGGCTTCCAAAAGGGATAGAGAAGTGCAAAAAACAGGTTAGTTACGGCCAAAATTGGCCCCAGAAGTGTCAGAGGTGTGCAAACCTGAATTGGAAAAGGAAAAATATGGCTTCAAACGGGTTGCAAGTGGGCAAAAATGGTTTCGAAGTCGTCAAAGTTGGCTTAAAAGGGTTAGAGATGAGCAAACATGGGTCAGAAATGGACAAAACCAGCTTAAAAATGGTTAGAGAAGTGCAAAACTGGCTGAGAAATGACCAAAGATGGCTTGAAGTGGGTTAAAAATGGCTTAAAGAGGGTAAGAAATGGCAAAAAATGGCTTCCAAAAGGGATAGAGAAGTGCAAAAAACAGGTTAGTTACGGCCAAAATTGTCCCCAGAAGTGTCAGAGGTGTGCAAACCTGGGTTGGAAAAGGAAAAATATGGCTTCAAACAGGTTGCAAGTGGGCAAAAATGGTTTTGAAGTCGTTAAAGTTGGCTTAAAAGGGTTAGAGATGAGCAAGCATGGGTCAGAAATGGACAAAACAAGTTTAAAAATGGTTAGAGAAGTGCAAAACTGGCCGAGAAATGACCAAAGATGGCTTGAAGTGGGTTAAAAATGGCTTAATGAGGGTTAGAAATGGCCAAAAATGGCTTCCAAAAGGGATAGAGAAGTGCAAAAACAGGTTAGTTACGGCCAAAATTGGCCCCAGAAGTGTCAGAGGTGTGCAAACCTGAATTGGAAAAGGAAAAATATGGCTTCAAACGGGTTGCAAGTGGGCAAAAATGGTTTCGAAGTCGTCAAAGTTGGCTTAAAAGGGTTAGAGATGAGCAAACATGGGTCAGAAATGGACAAAACCAGCTTAAAAATGGTTAGAGAAGTGCAAAACTGGCTGAGAAATGACCAAAGATGGCTTGAAGTGGGTTAAAAATGGCTTAAAGAGGGTTAGAAATGGCCAAAAATGGCTTCCAAAGGGATAGAGAAGTACAAAAACGGGTTAGTCATGGCCAAAATTGGCCCCAGAAGTGTCAGAGGTGTGCAAACCCGGGTTGGAAAAGGAAAAATATGGCTTCAAACAGGTTGCAAGTGGGCAAAAATGGTTTCGAAGTCGTTAAAGTTGGCTTAAAAGGGTTAGAGATGAGCAAACATGGGTTAGAAATGGACAAAACCAGCTTAAAAATGGTTAGAGAAGTGCAAAACTGGCTGAGAAATGACGAAAGATGGCTTGAAGTGGGTTAAAAATGGCTTAAAGAGGGTTAGAAATGGCCAAAAATGGCTTCCAAAAGGGATAGAGAAGTGCAAAAAACAGGTTAGTTACGGCCAAAATTGTCCCCAGAAGTGTCAGAGGTGTGCAAACCTGGGTTGGAAAAGGAAAAATATGGCTTCAAACAGGTTGCAAGTGGGCAAAAATGGTTTCGAAGTCGTTAAAGTTGGCTTAAAAGGGTTAGAGATGAGCAAACATGGGTTAGAAATGGACAAAACCAGCTTAAAAATGGTTAGAGAAGTGCAAAACTGGCTGAGAAATGACCAAAGATGGCTTGAAGTGGGTTAAAAATGGCTTAAAGAGGGTTAGAAATGGCAAAAAATGGCTTCCAAAAGGGATAGAGAAGTGCAAAAACAGGTTAGTTACGGCCAAAATTGTCCCCAGAAGTGTCAGAGGTGTGCAAACCCGGGTTGGAAAAGGAAAAATATGGCTTCAAACAGGTTGCAAGTGGGCAAAAATGGTGTCGAAGTCGTTAAAGTTGGCTTAAAAGGGTTAGAGATGAGCAAACATGGGTTAGAAATGGACAAAACCAGCTTAAAAATGGTTAGAGAAGTGCAAAACTGGCTGAGAAATGACGAAAGATGGCTTGAAGTGGGTTAAAAATGGCTTAAAGAGGGTTAGAAATGGCCAAAAATGGCTTCCAAAAGGGATAGAGAAGTGAAAAAACAGGTTAGTTACGGCCAAAATTGTCCCCAGAAGTGTCAGAGGTGTGCAAACCTGGGTTGGAAAAGGAAAAAATATGGCTTCAAACAGGTTTGCAAGTGGGCAAAAATGGTTTCGAAGTCGTTAAAGTTGGCTTAAAAGGGTTAGAGATGAGCAAACATGGGTTAGAAATGGACAAAACCAGCTTAAAAATGGTTAGAGAAGTGCAAAACTGGCTGAGAAATGACCAAAGATGGCTTGAAGTGGGTTAAAAATGGCTTAAAGAGGGTAAGAAATGGCAAAAAAATGGCTTCCAAAAGGGATAGAGAAGTGCAAAAAACAGGTTAGTTACGGCCAAAATTGTCCCCAGAAGTGTCAGAGGTGTGCAAACCTGGGTTGGAAAAGGAAAAATATGGCTTCAAACAGGTTGCAAGTGGGCAAAAATGGTTTCGAAGTCGTCAAAGTTGGCTTAAAAGGGTTAGAGATGAGCAAACATGGGTCAGAAATGGACAAAACCAGCTTAAAAAATGGTTAGAGAAGTGCAAAACTGGCTGAGAAATGACCAAAGATGGCTTGAAGTGGGTTAAAAATGGCTTAAAGAGGGTTAGAAATGGCCAAAAATGGCTTCCAAAAGGGATAGAGAAGTGCAAAAACAGGTTAGTTACGGCCAAAATTGTCCCCAGAAGTGTCAGAGGTGTGCAAACCTGGGTTGGAAAAGGAAAAATATGGCTTCAAACAGGTTGCAAGTAGGCAAAAATGGTTTCGAAGTCGTTAAAGTTGGCTTAAAAGGGTTAGAGATGAGCAAGCATGGGTCAGAAATGGACAAAACAAGTTTAAAAATGGTTAGAGAAGTGCAAAACTGGCTGAGAAATGACGAAAGATGGCTTGAAGTGGGTTAAAAATGGCTTAATGAGGGTTAGAAATGGCCAAAAAACGGCTGAAAACATGTAAAATACGGTAAAAAAATGGGTAAGAAAAGACAAAAAGCAGCTTAAAAATGGTTAGAGAAGTGCAAAACTGGCTGAGAAATGACCAAAGATGGCTTGAAGTGGGTTAAAAATGGCTTAAAGAGGGTTAGAAATGGCCAAAAATGGCTTCCAAAGGGATACAGAAGTACAAAAACGGGTTAGTCACGGCCAAAATTGGCCCCAGAAGTGTCAGAGGTGTGCAAACCTGAATTGGAAAAGGAAAAATATGGCTTCAAACAGGTTGCAAGTGGGCAAAAATGGTTTCGAAGTCGTCAAAGTTGGCTTAAAAGGGTTAGAGATGAGCAAACATGGGTCAGAAATGGACAAAACCAGCTTAAAAAATGGTTAGAGAAGTGCAAAACTGGCTGAGAAATGACCAAAGATGGCTTGAAGTGGGTTAAAAATGGCTTAATGAGGGTTAGAAATGGCCAAAAACGGCTGAAAACATGTAAAATACGGTAAAAAAATGGGTAAGAAAAGACAAAAACCAGCTTAAAAATGGTTAGAGAAGTGCAAAACTGGCTGAGAAATGACCAAAGATGGCTTGAAGTGGGTTAAAAATGGCTTAAAGAGGGTTAGAAATGGCCAAAAATGGCTTCCAAAAGGGATAGAGAAGTGCAAAAAACAGGTTAGTTACGGCCAAAATTGTCCCCAGAAGTGTCAGAGGTGTGCAAACCTGGGTTGGAAAAGGAAAAATATGGCTTCAAACAGGTTGCAAGTGGGCAAAAATGGTTTCGAAGTCGTTAAAGTTGGCTTAAAAGGGTTAGAGATGAGCAAGCATGGGTCAGAAATGGACAAAACAAGTTTAAAAATGGTTAGAGAAGTGCAAAACTGGCTGAGAAATGACCAAAGATGGCTTGAAGTGGGTTAAAAATGGCTTAATGAGGGTTAGAAATGGCCAAAAACGGCTGAAAACATGTAAAATACGGTAAAAAAATGGGTAAGAAAAGACAAAAACCAGCTTAAAAATGGTTAGAGAAGTGCAAAACTGGCTGAGAAATGACCAAAGATGGCTTGAAGTGGGTTAAAAATGGCTTAAAGAGGGTTAGAAATGGCCAAAAATGGCTTCCAAAAGGATAGAGAAGTGCAAAAACAGGTTAGTTACGGCCAAAATTGTCCCAGAAGTGTCAGAGGTGTGCAAAACCTGGGTTGGAAAAGGAAAAATATGGCTTCAAACAGGTTGCAAGTAGGCAAAAAATGGTTTCGAAGTCGTTAAGAAGTTGGCTTAAAAAGGGTTAGAGATGAGCAAGCATGGGTCAGAAATGGACAAAACAAGTTTAAAAATGGTTAGAGAAGTGCAAAACTGGCTGAGAAATGACCAAAGATGGCTTGAAGTGGGTTAAAAATGGCTTAATGAGGGTTAGAAAATGGCCAAAAAACGGCTGAAAACATGTAAAATACGTAAAAAAAATGGGTAAGAAAAGACAAAAACCAGCTTAAAAATGGTTAGAGAAGTGCAAAACTGGCTGAGAAATGACCAAAGATGGCTTGAAGTGGGTTAAAAATGGCTTAAAGAGGGTTAGAAATGGCCAAAAATGGCTTCCAAAGGGATACAGAAGTACAAAAACGGGTTAGTCACGGCCAAAATTGGCCCCAGAAGTGTCAGAGGTGTGCAAACCTGAATTGGAAAAGGAAAAATATGGCTTCAAACAGGTTGCAAGTGGGCAAAAATGGTTTCGAAGTCGTTAAAGTTGGCTTAAAAGGGTTAGAGATGAGCAAACATGGGTTAGAAATGGACAAAACCAGCTTAAAAATGGTTAGAGAAGTGCAAAACTGGCTGAGAAATGACCAAAGATGGCTTGAAGTGGGTTAAAAATGGCTTAAAGAGGGTAAGAAATGGCAAAAAATGGCTTCCAAAAGGGATAGAGAAGTGCAAAAACAGGTTAGTTACGGCCAAAATTGTCCCCAGAAGTGTCAGAGGTGTGCAAACCTGGGTTGGAAAAGGAAAAATATGGCTTCAAACAGGTTGCAAGTGGGCAAAAATGGTTTCGAAGTCGTTAAAGTTGGCTTAAAAGGGTTAGAGATGAGCAAGCATGGGTCAGAAATGGACAAAACAAGTTTAAAAAATGGTTAGAGAAGTGCAAAACTGGCTGAGAAATGACCAAAGATGGCTTGAAGTGGGTTAAAAATGGCTTAATGAGGGTTAGAAATCGCCAAAAAACGGCTGAAAACATGTAAAATACGGTAAAAAAATGGGTAAGAAAAGACAAAAACCAGCTTAAAAATGGTTAGAGAAGTGCAAAACTGGCTGAGAAATGACCAAAGATGGCTTGAAGTGGGTTAAAAATGGCTTAAAGAGGGTTAGAAATGGCCAAAAATGGCTTCCAAAGGGATACAGAAGTACAAAAACGGGTTAGTCACGGCCAAAATTGGCCCCAGAAGTGTCAGAGGTGTGCAAACCTGAATTGGAAAAGGAAAAATATGGCTTCAAACAGGTTGCAAGTGGGCAAAAATGGTTTCGAAGTCGTTAAAGTTGGCTTAAAAGGGTTAGAGATGAGCAAACATGGGTTAGAAATGGACAAAACCAGCTTAAAAATGGTTAGAGAAGTGCAAAACTGGCTGAGAAATGACCAAAGATGGCTTGAAGTGGGTTAAAAATGGCTTAAAGAGGGTAAGAAATGGCAAAAAAATGGCTTCCAAAAGGGATAGAGAAGTGCAAAAACAGGTTAGTTACGGCCAAAATTGTCCCCAGAAGTGTCAGAGGTGTGCAAACCTGGGTTGGAAAAGGAAAAATATGGCTTCAAACAGGTTGCAAGTGGGCAAAAATGGTTTCGAAGTCGTTAAAGTTGCTTAAAAGGGTTAGAGATGAGCAAAGCATGGGTCAGAAATGGACAAAACCAGTTTAAAAATGGTTAGAGAAGTGCAAAACTGGCTGAGAAATGACCAAAGATGGCTTGAAGTGGGTTAAAAATGGCTTAATGAGGGTTAGAAATGGCCAAAAAACGGCTGAAAACATGTAAAATACGGTAAAAAAATGGGTAAGAAAAGACAAAAACCAGCTTAAAAAATGGTTAGAGAAGTGCAAAACTGGCTGAGAAAATGACCAAAGATGGCTTGAAGTGGGTTAAAAATGGCTTAAAGAGGGTTAGAAATGGCCAAAATGGCTTCCAAAAGGGATAGAGAAGTGCAAAAACAGGTTAGTTACGGCCAAAATTGGCCCCAGAAGTGTCAGAGGTGTGCAAACCTGAATTGGAAAAGGAAAAATATGGCTTCAAACGGGTTGCAAGTGGGCAAAAATGGTTTCGAAGTCGTCAAAGTTGGCTTAAAAGGGTTAGAGATGAGCAAAACATGGGTCAGAAATGGACAAAACCAGCTTAAAAATGGTTAGAGAAGTGCAAAACTGGCTGAGAAATGACCAAAGATGGCTTGAAGTGGGGTTAAAAAATGGCTTAAAGGAGGGTTAGAATGGCCAAAAATGGCTTCCAAAAGGGATACAGAAGTACAAAAACGGGTTAGTCACGGCCAAAATTGGCCCCAGAAGTGTCAGAGGTGTGCAAACCTGAATTGGAAAAGGAAAAAATATGGCTTCAAACAGGTTGCAAGTGGGCAAAAATGGTTTCGAAGTCGTTAAAGTTGGCTTAAAAGGGTTAGAGATGAGCAAACATGGGTTAGAAATGGACAAAACCAGCTTAAAAATGGTTAGAGAAGTGCAAAACTGGCTGAGAAATGACCAAAGATGGCTTGAAGTGGGTTAAAAATGGCTTAAAGAGGGTAAGAAATGGCAAAAAATGGCTTCCAAAAGGGATAGAGAAGTGCAAAAACAGGTTAGTTACGGCCAAAATTGTCCCCAGAAGTGTCAGAGGTGTGCAAACCTGGGTTGGAAAAGGAAAAATATGGCTTCAAACAGGTTGCAAGTGGGCAAAAATGGTTTCGAAGTCGTTAAAGTTGGCTTAAAAGGGTTAGAGATGAGCAAACATGGGTTAGAAATGGACAAAACCAGCTTAAAAATGGTTAGAGAAGTGCAAAACTGGCTGAGAAATGACCAAAGATGGCTTGAAGTGGGTTAAAAATGGCTTAAAGAGGGTAAGAAATGGCCAAAAATGGCTTCCAAAAGGGATAGAGAAGTGCAAAAACAGGTTAGTTACGGCCAAAATTGTCCCCAGAAGTGTCAGAGGTGTGCAAACCTGGGTTGGAAAAGGAAAAATATGGCTTCAAACAGGTTGCAAGTGGGCAAAAATGGTTTTGAAGTCGTTAAAGTTGGCTTAAAAGTGTTAGAGATGAGCAAGCATGGGTCAGAAATGGACAAAACAAGTTTAAAAATGGTTAGAGAAGTGCAAAACTGGCTGAGAAATGACGAAAGATGGCTTGAAGTGGGTTAAAAATGGCTTAATGAGGGTTAGAAATGGCTAAAAAACGGCTGAAAACATGTAAAATACGGTAAAAAAATGGGTAAGAAAAGACAAAAACCAGCTTAAAAATGGTTAGAGAAGTGCAAAACTGGCTGAGAAATTACCAAAGATGGCTTGAAGTGGGTTAAAAATGGCTTAAAGAGGGTTAGAAATGGCCAAAAATGGCTTCCAAAAGGGATAGAGAAGTGCAAAAAACAGGTTAGTTACGGCCAAAATTGGCCCCAGAAGTGTCAGAGGTGTGCAAACCTGAATTGGAAAAGGAAAAATATGGCTTCAAACGGGTTGCAAGTGGGCAAAAATGGTTTCGAAGTCGTCAAAGTTGGCTTAAAAAGGGTTAGAGATGAGCAAGCATGGGTCAGAAATGGACAAAACCAGCTTAAAAATGGTTAGAGAAGTGCAAAACTGGCTGAGAAATGACCAAAGATGGCTTGAAGTGGGTTAAAAATGGCTTAAAGAGGGTAAGAAATGGCAAAAAATGGCTTCCAAAAGGGATAGAGAAGTGCAAAAACAGGTTAGTTACGGCCAAAATTGTCCCCAGAAGTGTCAGAGGTGTGCAAACCTGGGTTGGAAAAGGAAAAATATGGCTTCAAACAGGTTGCAAGTGGGCAAAAATGGTTTTGAAGTCGTTAAAGTTGGCTTAAAAGGGTTAGAGATGAGCAAGCATGGGTCAGAAATGGACAAAAATGGTTAAAAATGGTTAGAGAAGTGCAAAACTGGCTGAGAAATGACCAAAGATGGCTTGAAGTGGGTTAAAAATGGCTTAAAGAGGGTTAGAAATGGCCAAAAATGGCTTCCAAAAGGGATAGAGAAGTGCAAAAACAGGTTAGTTACGGCCAAAATTGTCCCCAGAAGTGTCAGAGATGTGTAAACCTGGGTTGGAAAAGGAAAAATATGGCTTCAAACAGGTTGCAAGTAGGCAAAAATGGTTTCGAAGTCGTTAAAGTTGGCTTAAAAGGGTTAGAGATGAGCAAGCATGGGGCAGAAATGGACAAAACAAGTTTAAAAATGGTTAGAGAAGTGCAAAACTGGCTGAGAAATGACGAAAGATGGCTTGAAGTGGGTTAAAAATGGCTTAATGAGGGTTAGAAATGGCCAAAAACGGCTGAAAACATGTAAAATACGGTAAAAAAAATGGGTAAGAAAAAGACAAAAAGCAGCTTAAAAAATGGTTAGAGAAGTGCAAAACTGGCTGAGAAATGACCAAAGATGGCTTGAAAGTGGGGTTAAAAATGGCTTAAAGAGGGTTAGAAAATGGCCAAAATGGCTTCCAAAGGGATAGAGAAGTACAAAAACAAGTTAGTCACGGCCAAAATTGGCCCCAGAAGTGTCAGAGGTGTGCAAAACCCGGGTTGGAAAAGGAAAAATATGGCTTCAAACAGGTTGCAAGTGGGCAAAAATGGTTTCGAAGTCGTCAAAGTTGGCTTTAAAAGGGTTAGAGATGAGCAAACATGGTCAAGAAATGGACAAAACCAGCTTAAAAATGGTTAGAGAAGTGCAAAACTGGCTGAGAAATGACCAAAGATGGCTTGAAGTGGGTTAAAAATGGCTTAATGAGGGTTAGAAATGGCCAAAAACGGCTGAAAAACATGTAAAATACGGTAAAAAAATGGGTAAGAAAAGACAAAAACCAGCTTAAAAAATGGTTAGAGAAGTGCAAAAACTGGCTGAGAAATGACCAAAGATGGCTTGAAGTGGGTTAAAAATGGCTTAAAGAGGGTTAGAAAATGGCCAAAAATGGCTTCCAAAGGGATACAGAAGTACAAAAACGGGTTAGTCACGGCCAAAATTGGCCCCAGAAGTGTCAGAGGTGTGCAAACCTGAATTGGAAAAGGAAAAATATGGCTTCAAACAGGTTGCAAGTGGGCAAAAATGGTTTCGAAGTCGTTAAAGTTGGCTTAAAAGGGTTAGAGATGAGCAAACATGGGTTAGAAATGGACAAAACCAGCTTAAAAATGGTTAGAGAAGTGCAAAAACTGGCTGAGAAATGACCAAAGATGGCTTGAAGTGGGTTAAAAATGGCTTAAAGAGGGTAAGAAATGGCAAAAAAATGGCTTCCCAAAAGGGATAGAGAAGTGCAAAAACAGGTTAGTTACGGCCAAAATTGTCCCCAGAAGTGTCAGAGGTGTGCAAACCTGGGTTGGAAAAGGAAAAATATGGCTTCAAACAGGTTGCAAGTGGGCAAAAATGGTTTCGAAGTCGTTAAAGTTGGCTTAAAAGGGTTAGAGATGAGCAAGCATGGGTCAGAAATGGACAAAACAAGTTTAAAAATGGTTAGAGAAGTGCAAAACTGGCTGAGAAAATGACGAAAGATGGCTTGAAGTGGGTTAAAAATGGCTTAATGAGGGTTAGAAATGGCCAAAAACGGCTGAAAACATGTAAAATACGGTAAAAAAAATGGTAAGAAAAGACAAAAACCAGCTTAAAAATGGTTAGAGAAGTGCAAAACTGGCTGAAAAATGACCAAAGATGGCTTGAAGTGGGTTAAAAATGGCTTAAAGAGGGTTAGAAATGGCCAAAAAATGGCTTCCAAAAGGGATAGAGAAGTGCAAAAAACAGGTTAGTTTACGGCCAAAATTGGCCCCAGAAGTGTCAGAGGTGTGCAAACCTGAATTGGAAAAGGAAAAAATATGGCTTCAAACGGGTTGCATAGTGGGCAAAAATGGTTTCGAAGTCGTCAAAGTTGGCTTAAAAGGGTTAGAGATGAGCAAACATGGGTCAGAAATGGACAAAACCAGCTTAAAAATGGTTAGAGAAGTGCAAAACTGGCTGAGAAATGACCAAAGATGGCTTGAAGTGGGTTAAAAATGGCTTAGAGAGGGGTAAGAAATGGCAAAAAATGGCTTCCAAAAGGGATAGAGAAAGTGCAAAAAACAGGTTAGTTACGGCCAAAATTGTCCCCAGAAGTGTCAGAGGTGTGCAAACCTGGGTTGGAAAAGGAAAATATGGCTTCAAACAGGTTGCAAGTGGGCAAAAATGGTTTTGAAGTCGTTAAAGTTGGCTTAAAAGGGTTAGAGATGAGCAAAGCTATGGGTCAGAAATGGACAAAAAAAGTTTAAAAATGGTTAGAGAAGTGCAAAAACTGGCTGAGAAATGACCAAAGATGGCTTGAAAGTGGTTAAAAATGGCTTAAAGAGGGTTAGAAATGGCCAAAAATGGCTTCCAAAAGGGATAGAGAAGTGCAAAAACAGGTTAGTTACGGCCAAAATTGTCCCCAGAAGTGTCAGAGATGTGTAAACCTGGGTTGGAAAAGGAAAAATATGGCTTCAAACAGGTTGCAAGTAGGGCAAAAATGGTTCGAAGTCGTTAAAGTTGGCTTAAAAAGGGTTAGAGATGAGCAAGCATGGGGCAGAAATAGGACAAAACAAGTTTAAAAATGGTTAGAGAAGTGCAAAACTGGCTGAGAAATGACGAAAGATGGCTTGAAGTGGGTTAAAAAATGGCTTAATGAGGGTTAGAAATGGCCAAAAAACGGCTGAAAACATGTAAAATACGGTAAAAAAATGGTAAGAAAAGACAAAAAGCAGCTTAAAAATGGTTAGAGAAGTGCAAAACTGGCTGAGAAATGACCAAAGATGGCTTGAAGTGGGTTAAAAATGGCTTAAAGAGGGTTAGAAATGGCCAAAAATGGCTTCCAAAGGGATAGAGAAGTACAAAAACTGGTTAGTCACGGCCAAAAATTGGCCCCAGAAGTGTCAGAGGTGTGCAAAACCCGGGTTGGAAAAGGAAAAATATGGCTTCAAACAGGTTGCAAGTGGGCAAAATGGTTTCGAAGTCGTCAAAGTTTGGCTAAAAGGGTTAGAGATGAGCAAACATGGGTCAGAAATGGACCAAAACCAGCTTAAAATGGTTAGAGAAGTGCAAAACTGCTGAGAAATGACAAAAGATGGCTTGAAGTGGGTTAAAAATGGCTTAATGAGGGTTAGAAAATGGCCAAAACGGCTGAAAACATGTAAAATAACGGTAAAAAAATGGGTAAGAAAAGACAAAAACCAGCTTAAAAAGTGTTATAGAAGTGCAAAACTGGCTGATGAAATGAAAAACAAAGATGGCTTGAAGTGGGTTTAAAAATGGCTTAAAGAGGGTTTAGAAATGGCCAAAAATGGCTTCCAAAGGGATACAGAAGTACAAAAACGGGTTAGTCCACGGCCAAAATTGGCCCCAGAAGTGTCAGAGGTGTGCAAACCTGAATTGGAAAAGGAAAAATATGGCTTCAAACAGGTTGCAAGTGGGCAAAAATGGTTTCGAAGTCGTTAAAGTTGGCTTAAAAGGGTTAGAGATGAGCAAACATGGGTTAGAAATGGACAAAACCAGCTTAAAAATGGTTAGAGAAGTGAAAAAACTGGCTGAGAAATGACCAAAGATGGCTTGAAGTGGGTTAAAAATGGCTTAAAGAGGGTAAGAAATGGCCAAAAATGGCTTCCAAAAGGGATAGAGAAGTGCAAAAAACAGGTTAGTTACGGCCAAAATTGTCCCCAGAAGTGTCAGAGGTGTGCAAACCTGGGTTGGAAAAGAAAAATATGGCTTCAAACAGGTTGCAAGTGGGCAAAAATGGTTTCGAAGTCGTTAAAGTTGGCTTAAAAGGGTTAGAGATGAGCAAGCATGGGTCAGAAATGGACAAAACAAGTTTAAAAATGGTTAGAGAAGTGCAAAACTGGCTGAGAAATGACGAAAGATGGCTTGAAGTGGGTTAAAAATGGCTTAATGAGGGTTAGAAATGGCCAAAAACGGCTGAAAACATGTAAAATACGGTAAAAAAAATGGGTAAGAAAAGACAAAAACCAGCTTAAAAAATGGTTAGAGAAGTGCAAAACTGGCTGAGAAATGACCAAAGATGGCTTGAAGTGGGTTAAAAAATGGCTTAAAGAGGGTTAGAAATGGCCAAAAATGGCTTCCAAAAGGGATAGAGAAGTGCAAAAAACAGGTTAGTTACGGCCAAAATTTGGCCCCAGAAGTGTCAGAGGTGTGCAAACCTGATTGGAAAAGGAAAAATATGGCTTCAAACGGTTTGCAAGTGGGCAAAAATGGTTTCGAAGTCGTCAAAGTTGGCTAAAAGGGTTAGAGATGAGCAAACATGGGTCAGAAATGGACAAAACCAGCTTAAAAATGGTTAGAGAAGTGCAAAACTGGCTGAGAATGACCAAAGATGGCTTGAAGTGGTGTAAAAATGGCTTAAAGAGGGTTAGAAATGGCCAAAAATGGCTTCCAAAGGGATAGAGAAGTACAAAAAACGGGTTAGTCACGGCCAAAATTGGCCCCAGAAGTGTCAGAGGTGTGCAAACCCGGGTTGGAAAAGGAAAAATATGGCTTCAAACAGGTTGCAAGTGGGCAAAAATGGTTTCGAAGTCGTTAAAGTTGGCTTAAAAGGGTTAGAGATGAGCAAACATGGGTTAGAAATGGACAAAACCAGCTTAAAAATGGTTAGAGAAGTGCAAAACTGGGCTGAGAAATGACCAAAGGATGGCTTGAAGTGGGTTAAAAATGGCTTAAAAGAGGGTTAGAAATGGCCAAAAATGGCTTCCAAAGGGATAGAGAAGTGCAAAACAGGTTAGTTACGGCCAAAATTGTCCCCAGAAGTGTCAGAGGTGTGCAAACCTGGGTTGGAAAAGGAAAATATGGCTTCAAACAGGTTGCAAAGTAGGCAAAAATGGTTTCGAAGTCGTTAAAGTTGGCTTAAAAGGGTTAGAGATGAGCAAGCATGGGTCAGAAATGGACAAAACAAGTTTAAAAATGGTTAGAGAAGTGCAAAACTGGCTGAGAAATGACGAAAGATGGCTTGAAGTGGGTTAAAAATGGCTTAATGAGGGTTAGAAAATGGCCAAAAACGGCTGAAAACATGTAAAATACGGTAAAAAAAATGGGTAAGAAAGACAAAAAGCAGCTTAAAAATGGTTAGAGAAGTGCAAAACTGGCTGAGAAATGACCAAAGATGGCTTGAAGTGGGGTTAAAAATGGCTTAAGAGGGTTAGAAATGGCCAAAAATGGCTTCCAAAAGGGATAGAGAAGTACAAAAACGGGTTAGTCACGGCCAAAATTGGCCCCAGAAGTGTCTGAGGTGTGCAAACCCGGATTGGAAAAGGAAAAATATGGCTTCAAACAGGTTGCAAGTGGGCAAAAATGGTTTCGAAGTCGTCAAAGTTTGGCTTAAAAAGGGTTAGAGATGAGCAAACATGGGTCAGAAATGGACAAAACCAGCTTAAAAATGGTTAGAGAAGTGCAAAACTGGCTGAGAAATGACCAAAGATGCTTGAAGTGGGTTAAAAATGGCTTAAAGAGGGTTTAGAAATGGCCAAAAATGGCTTCCAAAGGTATAGAGAAGTACAAAAACGGGTTTAGTCACGGCCAAAAATTGGCCCCAGAAGTGTCAGAGGTGTGCAAACCCGGTTGGAAAAGGAAAAATATGGCTTCAAACAGGTTGCAAGTGGGCAAAAATGGTTTCGAAGTTGTTAAAGTTGGCTTAAAAAGGGTTAGAGATGAGCAAACATGGGTTAGAAATGGACAAACCAGCTTAAAAATGGTTAGAGAAGTGCAAAACTGGCTGAGAAATGACCAAAGATGGCTTGAAGTGGGTTAAAAAATGTCTTAAAGAGGGTAAGAAATGGCAAAAAATGGCTTCCAAAAGGGATAGAGAAGTGCAAAAACAGGTTAGTTACGGCCAAAATTGTCCCCAGAAGTGTCAGAGGTGTGCAAAACCTGGGTTGGAAAAAGGAAAAATATGGCTTCAAACAGGTTGCAAGTGGGCAAAAATTGGTTTTGAAGTCTTAAAGTTGGCTTAAAAGGGTTAGAGATGAGCAAGCATGGGTCAGAAATGGACAAAACAAGTTTAAAAATGGTTAGAGAAGTGCAAAACTGGCTGAGAAATGACGAAAGATGGCTTGAAGTGGGTTAAAAATGGCTTAATGATGGTTAGAAATGGCCAAAAACGGCTGAAAAACATGTAAAATACGGTAAAAAAATGGGTAAGGAAAAGACAAAAACCAGCTTAAAAATGGTTAGAGAAGTGCAAAACTGGCTGAGAAATGACCAAAGATGGCTTGAAGTGGGTTAAAAATGGCTTAAAGAGGGTAAGAAATGGCAAAAAAATGGCTTCCAAAAGGGATAGAGAAGTGCAAAAAACAGGTTAGTTACGGCCAAAATTGGCCCCAGAAGTGTCAGAGGTGTGCAAACCTGAATTGGAAAAGGAAAAATACTGGCTTCAAACGGGGTTGCAAGTGGGCAAAAATGGTTTCGAAGTCGTTAAAGTTGGCTTAAAAGGGTTAGAGATGAGCAAACATGGGTCAGAAATGGACAAAACCAGCTTAAAAAATGGTTAGAGAAGTGCAAAACTGGCTGAGAAATGACCAAAGATGGCTTGAAGTGGGTTAAAAATGGCTTAAAGAGGGTTAGAAATGGCCAAAAATGGCTTCCAAAGGGATAGAGAAGTACAAAACGGGTTAGTCCACGGCCAAAATTGGCCCCAGAAGTGTCAGAGGTGTGCAAACCCGGTTGGAAAAGGAAAAATATGGCTTCAAACAGGTTGCAAGTGGGCAAAAAATGGTTTCGAAGTCGTTAAAGTTTGGCTTAAAAGGGTTAGAGATGAGCAAACATGGGTTAGAAATGGACAAAACCAGCTTAAAAATGGTTAGAGAAGTGCAAAACTGGCTGAGAAATGACCAAAGATGGCTTGAAGTGGGTTAAAAATGGCTTAAAGAGGGTTAGAAATGGCCAAAAATGGCTTCCAAAAGGGATAGAGAAGTGCAAAAACAGGTTAGTTACGGCCAAAATTGTCCCCAGAAGTGTCAGAGGTGTGCAAACCTGGGTTGGAAAAGGAAAAATATGGCTTCAAACAGGTTGCAAGTGGGCAAAAATGGTTTCGAAGTCGTTAAAGTTGGCTTAAAAGGGTTAGAGATGAGCAAGCATGGGTCAGAAATGGACAAAACAAGTTTAAAAATGGTTAGAGAAGTGCAAAACTGGCTGAGAAATGACGAAAGATGGCTTGAAGTGGGTTAAAAATGGCTTAATGAGGTTAGAAATGGCCAAAAACGGCTGAAAACATGTAAAATACGGTAAAAAAATGGGTAAGAAAAGACAAAAACAGCTTAAAAATGGTTAGAGAAGTGCAAAACTGGCTGAGAAATGACCAAAGATGGCTTGAAGTGGGTTAAAAATGGCTTAAAGAGGGTTAGAAATGGCCAAAAATGGCTTCCAAAGGGATAGAGAAGTACAAAAACAGGTTAGTCACGGCCAAAATTGGCCCCAGAAGTGTCAGAGGTGTGCAAACCGGGTTGGAAAAGGAAAAATATGGCTTCAAACAGGTTGCAAGTGGGCAAAAATGGTTTCGAAGTCGTCAAAGTTGGCTTAAAAGGGTTAGAGATGAGCAAACATGGGTCAGAAATGGACAAAACCAGCTTAAAAATGGTTAGAGAAGTGCAAAACTGGCTGAGAAATGACCAAAGATGGCTTGAAGTGGGTTAAAAATGGCTTAAAGAGGGTTAGAAATGGCCAAAAATGGCTTCCAAAGGGATACAGAAGTACAAAAACGGGTTAGTCACGGCCAAAATTGGCCCCAGAAGTGTCAGAGGTGTGCAAACCCGGGTTGGAAAAGGAAAAATATGGCTTCAAACAGGTTGCAAGTGGGCAAAAATGGTTTCGAAGTCGTTAAAGTTGGCTTAAAAGGGTTAGAGATGAGCAAACATGGGTTAGAAATGGACAAAACCAGCTTAAAAATGGTTAGAGAAGTGCAAAACTGGCTGAGAAATGACCAAAGATGGCTTGAAGTGGGTTAAAAATGGCTTAAAGAGGGTAAGAAATGGCAAATATGGCTTCCAAAAGGGATAGAGAAGTGCAAAAACAGGTTAGTTACGGCCAAAATTGTCCCCAGAAGTGTCAGAGGTGTGCAAACCTGGGTTGGAAAAGGAAAAATATGGCTTCAAACAGGTTGCAAGTGGGCAAAAATGGTTTCGAAGTCGTTAAAGTTGGCTTAAAAGGGTTAGAGATGAGCAAGCATGGGTCAGAAATGGACAAAACAAGTTTAAAAATGGTTAGAGAAGTGCAAAACTGGCTGAGAAATGACCAAAGATGGCTTGAAGTGGGTTAAAAATGGCTTAATGAGGGTTAGAAATGGCCAAAAACGGCTGAAAACATGTAAAATACGGTAAAAAAATGGGTAAGAAAAGACAAAAACCAGCTTAAAAATGGTTAGAGAAGTGCAAAACTGGCTGAGAAATGACCAAAGATGGCTTGAAGTGGGTTAAAAATGGCTTAAAGAGGGTTAGAAATGGCCAAAAATGGCTTCCAAAGGGATAGAGAAGTACAAAAACGGTTAGTCACGGCCAAAATTGGCCCCAGAAGTGTCAGAGGTGTGCAAACCCGGGTTGGAAAAGGAAAAATATGGCTTCAAACAGGTTGCAAGTGGGCAAAAATGGTTTCGAAGTCGTTAAAGTTGGCTTAAAAGGGTTAGAGATGAGCAAACATGGGTTAGAAATGGACAAAACCAGCTTAAAAATGGTTAGAGAAGTGCAAAACTGGCTGAGAAATGACCAAAGATGGCTTGAAGTGGGTTAAAAATGGCTTAAAGAGGGTAAGAAATGGCCAAAAATGGCTTCCAAAAGGGATAGAGAAGTGCAAAAACAGGTTAGTTACGGCCAAAATTGTCCCCAGAAGTGTCAGAGGTGTGCAAACCTGGGTTGGAAAAGGAAAAATATGGCTTCAAACAGGTTGCAAGTGGGCAAAAATGGTTTCGAAGTCGTTAAAGTTGGCTTAAAAGGGTTAGAGATGAGCAAGCATGGGTCAGAAATGGACAAAACAAGTTTAAAAATGGTTAGAGAAGTGCAAAACTGGCTGAGAAATGACGAAAGATGGCTTGAAGTGGGTTAAAAATGGCTTAATGAGGGTTAGAAATGGCCAAAAACGGCTGAAAACATGTAAAATACGGTAAAAAAATGGGTAAGAAAAGACAAAAACCAGCTTAAAAATGGTTAGAGAAGTGCAAAACTGGCTGAGAAATGACCAAAGATGGCTTGAAGTGGGTTAAAAATGGCTTAAAGAGGGTTAGAAATGGCCAAAAATGGCTTCCAAAAGGGATAGAGAAGTGCAAAAACAGGTTAGTTACGGCCAAAATTGGCCCCAGAAGTGTCAGAGGTGTGCAAACCTGAATTGGAAAAGGAAAAATATGGCTTCAAACGGGTTGCAAGTGGGCAAAAATGGTTTCGAAGTCGTCAAAGTTGGCTTAAAAGGGTTAGAGATGAGCAAACATGGGTCAGAAATGGACAAAACCAGCTTAAAAATGGTTAGAGAAGTGCAAAACTGGCTGAGAAATGACCAAAGATGGCTTGAAGTGGGTTAAAAATGGCTTAAAGAGGGTTAGAAATGGCCAAAAATGGCTTCCAAAGGGATAGAGAAGTACAAAAACGGTTAGTCACGGCCAAAATTGGCCCCAGAAGTGTCAGAGGTGTGCAAACCCGGGTTGGAAAAGGAAAAATATGGCTTCAAACAGGTTGCAAGTGGGCAAAAATGGTTTCGAAGTCGTTAAAGTTGGCTTAAAAGGGTTAGAGATGAGCAAACATGGGTTAGAAATGGACAAAACCAGCTTAAAAATGGTTAGAGAAGTGCAAAACTGGCTGAGAAATGACCAAAGATGGCTTGAAGTGGGTTAAAAATGGCTTAAAGAGGGTTAGAAATGGCCAAAAATGGCTTCCAAAAGGATAGAGAAGTGCAAAAACAGGTTAGTTACGGCCAAAATTGTCCCCAGAAGTGTCAGAGGTGTGCAAACCTGGGTTGGAAAAGGAAAAATATGGCTTCAAACAGGTTGCAAGTGGGCAAAAATGGTTTCGAAGTCGTTAAAGTTGGCTTAAAAGGGTTAGAGATGAGCAAGCATGGGTCAGAAATGGACAAAACAAGTTTAAAAATGGTTAGAGAAGTGCAAAACTGGCTGAGAAATGACGAAAGATGGCTTGAAGTGGGTTAAAAATGGCTTAATGAGGGTTAGAAATGGCCAAAAACGGCTGAAAACATGTAAAATACGGTAAAAAAATGGGTAAGAAAAGACAAAAACCAGCTTAAAAATGGTTAGAGAAGTGCAAAACTGGCTGAGAAATGACCAAAGATGGCTTGAAGTGGGTTAAAAATGGCTTAAAGAGGGTTAGAAATGGCCAAAAATGGCTTCCAAAGGGATAGAGAAGTACAAAAACGGTTAGTCACGGCCAAAATTGGCCCCAGAAGTGTCAGAGGTGTGCAAACCTGGTTGGAAAAGGAAAAATATGGCTTCAAACAGGTTGCAAGTGGGCAAAAATGGTTTCGAAGTCGTTAAAGTTGGCTTAAAAGGGTTAGAGATGAGCAAACATGGGTCAGAAATGGACAAAACCAGCTTAAAAATGGTTAGAGAAGTGCAAAACTGGCTGAGAAATGACCAAAGATGGCTTGAAGTGGGTTAAAAATGGCTTAAAGAGGGTAGAAATGGCAAAAAATGGCTTCCAAAAGGGATAGAGAAGTGCAAAAACAGGTTAGTTACGGCCAAAATTGTCCCCAGAAGTGTCAGAGGTGTGCAAACCTGGGTTGGAAAAGGAAAAATATGGCTTCAAACAGGTTGCAAGTGGGCAAAAATGGTTTCGAAGTCGTTAAAGTTGGCTTAAAAGGGTTAGAGATGAGCAAGCATGGGTCAGAAATGGACAAAACAAGTTTAAAAATGGTTAGAGAAGTGCAAAACTGGCTGAGAAATGACGAAAGATGGCTTGAAGTGGGTTAAAAATGGCTTAATGAGGGTTAGAAATGGCCAAAAACGGCTGAAAACATGTAAAATACGGTAAAAAAATGGGTAAGAAAAGACAAAAACCAGCTTAAAAATGGTTAGAGAAGTGCAAAACTGGCTGAGAAATGACCAAAGATGGCTTGAAGTGGGTTAAAAATGGCTTAAAGAGGGTTAGAAATGGCCAAAAATGGCTTCCAAAGGGATAGAGAAGTGCAAAAACAGGTTAGTTACGGCCAAAATTGGCCCCAGAAGTGTCAGAGGTGTGCAAACCTGGGTTGGAAAAGGAAAAATATGGCTTCAAACAGGTTGCAAGTGGGCAAAAATGGTTTCGAAGTCGTCAAAGTTGGCTTAAAAGGGTTAGAGATGAGCAAACATGGGTCAGAAATGGACAAAACCAGCTTAAAAATGGTTAGAGAAGTGCAAAACTGGCTGAGAAATGACCAAAGATGGCTTGAAGTGGGTTAAAAATGGCTTAAAGAGGGTTAGAAATGGCCAAAAATGGCTTCCAAAGGGATAGAGAAGTACAAAAACGGGTTAGTCACGGCCAAAATTGGCCCCAGAAGTGTCAGAGGTGTGCAAACCCGGGTTGGAAAAGGAAAAATATGGCTTCAAACAGGTTGCAAGTGGGCAAAAATGGTTTCGAAGTCGTTAAAGTTGGCTTAAAAGGGTTAGAGATGAGCAAACATGGGTCAGAAATGGACAAAACCAGCTTAAAAATGGTTAGAGAAGTGCAAAACTGGCTGAGAAATGACCAAAGATGGCTTGAAGTGGGTTAAAAATGGCTTAAAGAGGGTTAGAAATGGCCAAAAATGGCTTCCAAAAGGGATAGAGAAGTGCAAAAACAGGTTAGTTACGGCCAAAATTGTCCCCAGAAGTGTCAGAGGTGTGCAAACCCGGGTTGGAAAAGGAAAAATATGGCTTCAAACAGGTTGCAAGTGGGCAAAAATGGTTTCGAAGTCGTTAAAGTTGGCTTAAAAGGGTTAGAGATGAGCAAGCATGGGTCAGAAATGGACAAAACAAGTTTAAAAATGGTTAGAGAAGTGCAAAACTGGCTGAGAAATGACGAAAGATGGCTTGAAGTGGGTTAAAAATGGCTTAATGAGGGTTAGAAATGGCCAAAACGGCTGAAAACATGTAAAATACGGTAAAAAATGGGTAAGAAAAGACAAAAACCAGCTTAAAAATGGTTAGAGAAGTGCAAAACTGGCTGAGAAATGACCAAAGATGGCTTGAAGTGGGTTAAAAATGGCTTAAAGAGGGTTAGAAATGGCCAAAAATGGCTTCCAAAGGGATAGAGAAGTACAAAAACGGGTTAGTCACGGCCAAAATTGGCCCCAGAAGTGTCAGAGGTGTGCAAACCCGGGTTGGAAAAGGAAAAATATGGCTTCAAACGGGTTGCAAGTGGGCAAAAATGGTTTCGAAGTCGTCAAAGTTGGCTTAAAAGGGTTAGAGATGAGCAAACATGGGTAGAAATGGACAAAACCAGCTTAAAAATGGTTAGAGAAGTGCAAAACTGGCTGAGAAATGACCAAAGATGGCTTGAAGTGGGTTAAAAATGGCTTAAAGAGGGTTAGAAATGGCCAAAAATGGCTTCCAAAGGGATAGAGAAGTGCAAAAACAGGTTAGTTACGGCCAAAATTGGCCCCAGAAGTGTCAGAGGTGTGCAAACCTGGGTTGGAAAAGGAAAAATATGGCTTCAAACAGGTTGCAAGTGGGCAAAAATGGTTTCGAAGTCGTTAAAGTTGGCTTAAAAGGGTTAGAGATGAGCAAGCATGGGTCAGAAATGGACAAAACAAGTTAAAAATGGTTAGAGAAGTGCAAAACTGGCTGAGAAATGACGAAAGATGGCTTGAAGTGGGTTAAAAATGGCTTAATGAGGGTTAGAAATGGCCAAAAACGGCTGAAAACATGTAAAATACGGTAAAAAAATGGGTAAGAAAAGACAAAAACCAGCTTAAAAATGGTTAGAGAAGTGCAAAACTGGCTGAGAAATGACCAAAGATGGCTTGAAGTGGGTTAAAAATGGCTTAAAGAGGGTTAGAAATGGCCAAAAATGGCTTCCAAAGGGATAGAGAAGTGCAAAAACGGTTAGTCACGGCCAAAATTGGCCCCAGAAGTGTCAGAGGTGTGCAAACCTGGGTTGGAAAAGGAAAAATATGGCTTCAAACAGGTTGCAAGTGGGCAAAAATGGTTTCGAAGTCGTCAAAGTTGGCTTAAAAGGGTTAGAGATGAGCAAACATGGGTCAGAAATGGACAAAACCAGCTTAAAAATGGTTAGAGAAGTGCAAAACTGGCTGAGAAATGACCAAAGATGGCTTGAAGTGGGTTAAAAATGGCTTAAAGAGGGTAAGAAATGGCCAAAAATGGCTTCCAAAAGGGATAGAGTAGTGCAAAAACAGGTTAGTTACGGCCAAAATTGTCCCCAGAAGTGTCAGAGGTGTGCAAACCTGGGTTGGAAAAGGAAAAATATGGCTTCAAACAGGTTGCAAGTGGGCAAAAATGGTTTCGAAGTTGTTAAAGTTGGCTTAAAAGGGTTAGAGATGAGCAAGCATGGGTCAGAAATGGACAAAACAAGTTTAAAAATGGTTAGAGAAGTGCAAAACTGGCTGAGAAATGACGAAAGATGGCTTGAAGTGGGTTAAAAATGGCTTAATGAGGGTTAGAAATGGCCAAAAACGGCTGAAAACATGTAAAATACGGTAAAAAATGGGTAAGAAAAGACAAAAACCAGCTTAAAAATGGTTAGAGAAGTGCAAAACTGGCTGAGAAATGACCAAAGATGGCTTGAAGTGGGTTAAAAATGGCTTAAAGAGGGTTAGAAATGGCCAAAAATGGCTTCCAAAGGGATAGAGAAGTGCAAAAACAGGTTAGTTACGGCCAAAATTGGCCCCAGAAGTGTCAGAGGTGTGCAAACCTGGGTTGGAAAAGGAAAAATATGGCTTCAAACAGGTTGCAAGTGGGCAAAAATGGTTTCGAAGTCGTCAAAGTTGGCTTAAAAGGGTTAGAGATGAGCAAACATGGGTCAGAAATGGACAAAACCAGCTTAAAAATGGTTAGAGAAGTGCAAAACTGGCTGAGAAATGACCAAAGATGGCTTGAAGTGGGTTAAAAATGGCTTAAAGAGGGTTAGAAATGGCCAAAAATGGCTTCCAAAGGGATACAGAAGTACAAAAACGGGTTAGTCACGGCCAAAATTGGCCCCAGAAGTGTCAGAGGTGTGCAAACCCGGGTTGGAAAAGGAAAAATATGGCTTCAAACAGGTTGCAAGTGGGCAAAAATGGTTTCGAAGTCGTTAAAGTTGGCTTAAAAGGGTTAGAGATGAGCAAACATGGGTCAGAAATGGACAAAACCAGCTTAAAAATGGTTAGAGAAGTGCAAAACTGGCTGAGAAATGACCAAAGATGGCTTGAAGTGGGTTAAAAATGGCTTAAAGAGGGTTAGAAATGGCCAAAAATGGCTTCCAAAAGGGATAGAGAAGTGCAAAAACAGGTTAGTTACGGCCAAAATTGTCCCCAGAAGTGTCAGAGGTGTGCAAACCTGGGTTGGAAAAGGAAAAATATGGCTTCAAACAGGTTGCAAGTGGGCAAAAATGGTTTCGAAGTCGTTAAAGTTGGCTTAAAAGGGTTAGAGATGAGCAAGCATGGGTCAGAAATGGACAAAACAAGTTTAAAAATGGTTAGAGAAGTGCAAAACTGGCTGAGAAATGACGAAAGATGGCTTGAAGTGGGTTAAAAATGGCTTAATGAGGGTTAGAAATGGCCAAAAACGGCTGAAAACATGTAAAATACGGTAAAAAAATGGGTAAGAAAAGACAAAAACCAGCTTAAAAATGGTTAGAGAAGTGCAAAACTGGCTGAGAAATGACCAAAGATGGCTTGAAGTGGGTTAAAAATGGCTTAAAGAGGGTTAGAAATGGCCAAAAATGGCTTCCAAAGGGATAGAGAAGTGCAAAAACGGGTTAGTTACGGCCAAAATTGGCCCCAGAAGTGTCAGAGGTGTGCAAACCTGGGTTGGAAAAGGAAAAATATGGCTTCAAACAGGTTGCAAGTGGGCAAAAATGGTTTCGAAGTCGTCAAAGTTGGCTTAAAAGGGTTAGAGATGAGCAAACATGGGTCAGAAATGGACAAAACCAGCTTAAAAATGGTTAGAGAAGTGCAAAACTGGCTGAGAAATGACCAAAGATGGCTTGAAGTGGGTTAAAAATGGCTTAAAGAGGGTAAGAAATGGCCAAAAATGGCTTCCAAAAGGGATAGAGAAGTGCAAAAACAGGTTAGTTACGGCCAAAATTGGCCCCAGAAGTGTCAGAGGTGTGCAAACCTGGGTTGGAAAAGGAAAAATATGGCTTCAAACAGGTTGCAAGTGGGCAAAAATGGTTTCGAAGTTGTTAAAGTTGGCTTAAAAGGGTTAGAGATGAGCAAGCATGGGTCAGAAATGGACAAAACAAGTTTAAAAATGGTTAGAGAAGTGCAAAACTGGCTGAGAAATGACGAAAGATGGCTTGAAGTGGGTTAAAAATGGCTTAATGAGGGTTAGAAATGGCCAAAAACGGCTGAAAACATGTAAAATACGGTAAAAAAATGGGTAAGAAAAGACAAAAACCAGCTTAAAAATGGTTAGAGAAGTGCAAAACTGGCTGAGAAATGACCAAAGATGGCTTGAAGTGGGTTAAAAATGGCTTAAAGAGGGTTAGAAATGGCCAAAAATGGCTTCCAAAGGGATAGAGAAGTGCAAAAACAGGTTAGTTACGGCCAAAATTGGCCCCAGAAGTGTCAGAGGTGTGCAAACCTGGTTGGAAAAGGAAAAATATGGCTTCAAACAGGTTGCAAGTGGGCAAAAATGGTTTCGAAGTCGTCAAAGTTGGCTTAAAAGGGTTAGAGATGAGCAAACATGGGTCAGAAATGGACAAAACCAGCTTAAAAATGGTTAGAGAAGTGCAAAACTGGCTGAGAAATGACCAAAGATGGCTTGAAGTGGGTTAAAAATGGCTTAAAGAGGGTTAGAAATGGCCAAAAATGGCTTCCAAAAGGGATAGAGAAGTGCAAAAACAGGTTAGTTACGGCCAAAATTGTCCCCAGAAGTGTCAGAGGTGTGCAAACCTGGGTTGGAAAAGGAAAAATATGGCTTCAAACAGGTTGCAAGTGGGCAAAAATGGTTTCGAAGTCGTTAAAGTTGGCTTAAAAGGGTTAGAGATGAGCAAGCATGGGTCAGAAATGGACAAAACAAGTTTAAAAATGGTTAGAGAAGTGCAAAACTGGCTGAGAAATGACGAAAGATGGCTTGAAGTGGGTTAAAAATGGCTTAATGAGGGTTAGAAATGGCCAAAAACGGCTGAAAACATGTAAAATACGGTAAAAAAATGGGTAAGAAAAGACAAAAACCAGCTTAAAAATGGTTAGAGAAGTGCAAAACTGGCTGAGAAATGACCAAAGATGGCTTGAAGTGGGTTAAAAATGGCTTAAAGAGGGTTAGAAATGGCCAAAAATGGCTTCCAAAGGGATAGAGAAGTGCAAAAACAGGTTAGTTACGGCCAAAATTGGCCCCAGAAGTGTCAGAGGTGTGCAAACCTGGGTTGGAAAAGGAAAAATATGGCTTCAAACAGGTTGCAAGTGGGCAAAAATGGTTTCGAAGTCGTCAAAGTTGGCTTAAAAGGGTTAGAGATGAGCAAACATGGGTCAGAAATGGACAAAACCAGCTTAAAAATGGTTAGAGAAGTGCAAAACTGGCTGAGAAATGACCAAAGATGGCTTGAAGTGGGTTAAAAATGGCTTAAAGAGGGTTAGAAATGGCCAAAAATGGCTTCCAAAGGGATAGAGAAGTACAAAAACGGGTTAGTCACGGCCAAAATTGGCCCCAGAAGTGTCAGAGGTGTGCAAACCCGGGTTGGAAAAGGAAAAATATGGCTTCAAACAGGTTGCAAGTGGGCAAAAATGGTTTCGAAGTCGTTAAAGTTGGCTTAAAAGGGTTAGAGATGAGCAAACATGGGTTAGAAATGGACAAAACCAGCTTAAAAATGGTTAGAGAAGTGCAAAACTGGCTGAGAAATGACCAAAGATGGCTTGAAGTGGGTTAAAAATGGCTTAAAGAGGGTAAGAAATGGCCAAAAATGGCTTCCAAAAGGGATAGAGAAGTGCAAAAACAGGTTAGTTACGGCCAAAATTGTCCCCAGAAGTGTCAGAGGTGTGCAAACCTGGGTTGGAAAAGGAAAAATATGGCTTCAAACAGGTTGCAAGTGGGCAAAAATGGTTTCGAAGTCGTTAAAGTTGGCTTAAAAGGGTTAGAGATGAGCAAGCATGGGTCAGAAATGGACAAAACAAGTTTAAAAATGGTTAGAGAAGTGCAAAACTGGCTGAGAAATGACGAAAGATGGCTTGAAGTGGGTTAAAAATGGCTTAATGAGGGTTAGAAATGGCCAAAAACGGCTGAAAACATGTAAAATACGGTAAAAAAATGGGTAAGAAAAGACAAAACCAGCTTAAAAATGGTTAGAGAAGTGCAAAACTGGCTGAGAAATGACCAAAGATGGCTTGAAGTGGGTTAAAAATGGCTTAAAGAGGGTTAGAAATGGCCAAAAATGGCTTCCAAAAGGGATAGAGAAGTGCAAAAACAGGTTAGTTACGGCCAAAATTGTCCCCAGAAGTGTCAGAGGTGTGCAAACCTGGGTTGGAAAAGGAAAAATATGGCTTCAAACAGGTTGCAAGTGGGCAAAAATGGTTTCGAAGTCGTTAAAGTTGGCTTAAAAGGGTTAGAGATGAGCAAGCATGGGTCAGAAATGGACAAAACAAGTTTAAAAATGGTTAGAGAAGTGCAAAACTGGCTGAGAAATGACGAAAGATGGCTTGAAGTGGGTTAAAAATGGCTTAATGAGGGTTAGAAATGGCCAAAAACGGCTGAAAACATGTAAAATACGGTAAAAAAATGGGTAAGAAAAGACAAAAACCAGCTTAAAAATGGTTAGAGAAGTGCAAAACTGGCTGAGAAATGACCAAAGATGGCTTGAAGTGGGTTAAAAATGGCTTAAAGAGGGTTAGAAATGGCCAAAAATGGCTTCCAAAGGGATAGAGAAGTACAAAAACGGTTAGTCACGGCCAAAATTGGCCCCAGAAGTGTCAGAGGTGTGCAAACCCGGGTTGGAAAAGGAAAAATATGGCTTCAAACAGGTTGCAAGTGGGCAAAAATGGTTTCGAAGTCGTCAAAGTTGGCTTAAAAGGGTTAGAGATGAGCAAACATGGGTCAGAAATGGACAAAACCAGCTTAAAAATGGTTAGAGAAGTGCAAAACTGGCTGAGAAATGACCAAAGATGGCTTGAAGTGGGTTAAAAATGGCTTAAAGAGGGTAAGAAATGGCAAATATGGCTTCCAAAAGGGATAGAGAAGTGCAAAAACAGGTTAGTTACGGCCAAAATTGTCCCCAGAAGTGTCAGAGGTGTGCAAACCTGGGTTGGAAAAGGAAAAATATGGCTTCAAACAGGTTGCAAGTGGGCAAAAATGGTTTCGAAGTCGTTAAAGTTGGCTTAAAAGGGTTAGAGATGAGCAAGCATGGGTCAGAAATGGACAAAACAAGTTTAAAAATGGTTAGAGAAGTGCAAAACTGCCTGAGAAATGACGAAAGATGGCTTGAAGTGGGTTAAAAATGGCTTAATGAGGGTTAGAAATGGCCAAAAACGGCTGAAAACATGTAAAATACGGTAAAAAAATGGGTAAGAAAAGACAAAAACCAGCTTAAAAATGGTTAGAGAAGTGCAAAACTGGCTGAGAAATGACCAAAGATGGCTTGAAGTGGGTTAAAAATGGCTTAAAGAGGGTTAGAAATGGCCAAAAATGGCTTCCAAAGGGATAGAGAAGTGCAAAAACAGGTTAGTTACGGCCAAAATTGGCCCCAGAAGTGTCAGAGGTGTGCAAACCTGGGTTGGAAAAGGAAAAATATGGCTTCAAACGGGTTGCAAGTGGGCAAAAATGGTTTCGAAGTCGTCAAAGTTGGCTTAAAAGGGTTAGAGATGAGCAAACATGGGTCAGAAATGGACAAAACCAGCTTAAAAATGGTTAGAGAAGTGCAAAACTGGCTGAGAAATGACCAAAGATGGCTTGAAGTGGGTTAAAAATGGCTTAAAGAGGGTTAGAAATGGCCAAAAATGGCTTCCAAAGGGATAGAGAAGTACAAAAACGGGTTAGTCACGGCCAAAATTGGCCCCAGAAGTGTCAGAGGTGTGCAAACCCGGGTTGGAAAAGGAAAAATATGGCTTCAAACAGGTTGCAAGTGGGCAAAAATGGTTTCGAAGTCGTTAAAGTTGGCTTAAAAGGGTTAGAGATGAGCAAACATGGGTCAGAAATGGACAAAACCAGCTTAAAAATGGTTAGAGAAGTGCAAAACTGGCTGAGAAATGACCAAAGATGGCTTGAAGTGGGTTAAAAATGGCTTAAAGAGGGTAAGAAATGGCCAAAAATGGCTTCCAAAAGGGATAGAGAAGTGCAAAAACAGGTTAGTTACGGCCAAAATTGTCCCCAGAAGTGTCAGAGGTGTGCAAACCTGGGTTGGAAAAGGAAAAATATGGCTTCAAACAGGTTGCAAGTGGGCAAAAATGGTTTCAAAGTCGTTAAAGTTGGCTTAAAAGGGTTAGAGATGAGCAAGCATGGGTCAGAAATGGACAAAACAAGTTTAAAAATGGTTAGAGAAGTGCAAAACTGGCTGAGAAATGACGAAAGATGGCTTGAAGTGGGTTAAAAATGGCTTAATGAGGGTTAGAAATGGCCAAAAACGGCTGAAAACATGTAAAATACGGTAAAAAAATGGGTAAGAAAAGACAAAAACCAGCTTAAAAATGGTTAGAGAAGTGCAAAACTGGCTGAGAAATGACCAAAGATGGCTTGAAGTGGGTTAAAAATGGCTTAAAGAGGGTTAGAAATGGCCAAAAATGGCTTCCAAAGGGATAGAGAAGTGCAAAAACGGTTAGTTACGGCCAAAATTGGCCCCAGAAGTGTCAGAGGTGTGCAAACCTGGGTTGGAAAAGGAAAAATATGGCTTCAAACAGGTTGCAAGTGGGCAAAAATGGTTTCGAAGTTGTTAAAGTTGGCTTAAAAGGGTTAGAGATGAGCAAACATGGGTCAGAAATGGACAAAACCAGCTTAAAAATGGTTAGAGAAGTGCAAAACTGGCTGAGAAATGACCAAAGATGGCTTGAAGTGGGTTAAAAATGGCTTAAAGAGGGTTAGAAATGGCCAAAAATGGCTTCCAAAAGGGATAGAGAAGTGCAAAAACAGGTTAGTTACGGCCAAAATTGTCCCCAGAAGTGTCAGAGGTGTGCAAACCTGGGTTGGAAAAGGAAAAATATGGCTTCAAACAGGTTGCAAGTGGGCAAAAATGGTTTCGAAGTCGTTAAAGTTGGCTTAAAAGGGTTAGAGATGAGCAAGCATGGGTCAGAAATGGACAAAACAAGTTTAAAAATGGTTAGAGAAGTGCAAAACTGGCTGAGAAATGACGAAAGATGGCTTGAAGTGGGTTAAAAATGGCTTAATGAGGGTTAGAAATGGCCAAAAACGGCTGAAAACATGTAAAATACGGTAAAAAAATGGGTAAGAAAAGACAAAAACAAGCTTAAAAATGGTTAGAGAAGTGCAAAACTGGCTGAGAAATGACCAAAGATGGCTTGAAGTGGGTTAAAAATGGCTTAAAGAGGGTTAGAAATGGCCAAAAATGGCTTCCAAAGGGATAGAGAAGTGCAAAAACAGGTTAGTTACGGCCAAAATTGGCCCCAGAAGTGTCAGAGGTGTGCAAACCTGGGTTGGAAAAGGAAAAATATGGCTTCAAACAGGTTGCAAGTGGGCAAAAATGGTTTCGAAGTCGTCAAAGTTGGCTTAAAAGGGTTAGAGATGAGCAAACATGGGTCAGAAATGGACAAAACCAGCTTAAAAATGGTTAGAGAAGTGCAAAACTGGCTGAGAAATGACCAAAGATGGCTTGAAGTGGGTTAAAAATGGCTTAAAGAGGGTTAGAAATGGCCAAAAATGGCTTCCAAAGGGATAGAGAAGTACAAAAACGGGTTAGTCACGGCCAAAATTGGCCCCAGAAGTGTCAGAGGTGTGCAAACCCGGGTTGGAAAAGGAAAAATATGGCTTCAAACAGGTTGCAAGTGGGCAAAAATGGTTTCGAAGTCGTTAAAGTTGGCTTAAAAGGGTTAGAGATGAGCAAACATGGGTTAGAAATGGACAAAACCAGCTTAAAAATGGTTAGAGAAGTGCAAAACTGGCTGAGAAATGACCAAAGATGGCTTGAAGTGGGTTAAAAATGGCTTAAAGAGGGTAAGAAATGGCCAAAAATGGCTTCCAAAAGGGATAGAGAAGTGCAAAAACAGGTTAGTTACGGCCAAAATTGTCCCCAGAAGTGTCAGAGGTGTGCAAACCTGGGTTGGAAAAGGAAAAATATGGCTTCAAACAGGTTGCAAGTGGGCAAAAATGGTTTCGAAGTCGTTAAAGTTGGCTTAAAAGGGTTAGAGATGAGCAAGCATGGGTCAGAAATGGACAAAACAAGTTTAAAAATGGTTAGAGAAGTGCAAAACTGGCTGAGAAATGACCAAAGATGGCTTGAAGTGGGTTAAAAATGGCTTAATGAGGGTTAGAAATGGCCAAAAACGGCTGAAAACATGTAAAATACGGTAAAAAAATGGGTAAGAAAAGACAAAAACCAGCTTAAAAATGGTTAGAGAAGTGCAAAACTGGCTGAGAAATGACCAAAGATGGCTTGAAGTGGGTTAAAAATGGCTTAAAGAGGGTTAGAAATGGCCAAAAATGGCTTCCAAAGGGATAGAGAAGTACAAAAACGGTTAGTCACGGCCAAAATTGGCCCCAGAAGTGTCAGAGGTGTGCAAACCTGGTTGGAAAAGGAAAATATGGCTTCAAACAGGTTGCAAGTGGGCAAAAATGGTTTCGAAGTCGTCAAAGTTGGCTTAAAAGGGTTAGAGATGAGCAAACATGGGTCAGAAATGGACAAAACCAGCTTAAAAATGGTTAGAGAAGTGCAAAACTGGCTGAGAAATGACCAAAGATGGCTTGAAGTGGGTTAAAAATGGCTTAAAGAGGGTTAGAAATGGCCAAAAATGGCTTCCAAAAGGGATAGAGAAGTGCAAAAACAGGTTAGTTACGGCCAAAATTGTCCCCAGAAGTGTCAGAGGTGTGCAAACCTGGGTTGGAAAAGGAAAAATATGGCTTCAAACAGGTTGCAAGTGGGCAAAAATGGTTTCGAAGTCGTTAAAGTTGGCTTAAAAGGGTTAGAGATGAGCAAGCATGGGTCAGAAATGGACAAAACAAGTTTAAAAATGGTTAGAGAAGTGCAAAACTGGCTGAGAAATGACGAAAGATGGCTTGAAGTGGGTTAAAAATGGCTTAATGAGGGTTAGAAATGGCCAAAAACGGCTGAAAACATGTAAAATACGGTAAAAAAATGGGTAAGAAAAGACAAAAAGCAGCTTAAAAATGGTTAGAGAAGTGCAAAACTGGCTGAGAAATGACCAAAGATGGCTTGAAGTGGGTTAAAAATGGCTTAAAGAGGGTTAGAAATGGCCAAAAATGGCTTCCAAAGGGATAGAGAAGTACAAAAACGGGTTAGTCACGGCCAAAATTGGCCCCAGAAGTGTCAGAGGTGTGCAAACCCGGGTTGGAAAAGGAAAAATATGGCTTCAAACAGGTTGCAAGTGGGCAAAAATGGTTTCGAAGTCGTCAAAGTTGGCTTAAAAGGGTTAGAGATGAGCAAACATGGGTCAGAAATGGACAAAACCAGCTTAAAAATGGTTAGAGAAGTGCAAAACTGGCTGAGAAATGACCAAAGATGGCTTGAAGTGGGTTAAAAATGGCTTAAAGAGGGTTAGAAATGGCAAAAATGGCTTCCAAAAGGATAGAGAAGTGCAAAAACAGGTTAGTTACGGCCAAAATTGTCCCCAGAAGTGTCAGAGGTGTGCAAACCTGGGTTGGAAAAGGAAAAATATGGCTTCAAACAGGTTGCAAGTGGGCAAAAATGGTTTCGAAGTCGTTAAAGTTGGCTTAAAAGGGTTAGAGATGAGCAAGCATGGGTCAGAAATGGACAAAACAAGTTTAAAAATGGTTAGAGAAGTGCAAAACTGGCTGAGAAATGACGAAAGATGGCTTGAAGTGGGTTAAAAATGGCTTAATGAGGGTTAGAAATGGCCAAAAACGGCTGAAAACATGTAAAATACGGTAAAAAAATGGGTAAGAAAAGACAAAAACCAGCTTAAAAATGGTTAGAGAAGTGCAAAACTGGCTGAGAAATGACCAAAGATGGCTTGAAGTGGGTTAAAAATGGCTTAAAGAGGGTTAGAAATGGCCAAAAATGGCTTCCAAAGGGATAGAGAAGTGCAAAAACAGGTTAGTTACGGCCAAAATTGGCCCCAGAAGTGTCAGAGGTGTGCAAACCTGGTTGGAAAAGGAAAAATATGGCTTCAAACAGGTTGCAAGTGGGCAAAAATGGTTTCGAAGTCGTCAAAGTTGGCTTAAAAGGGTTAGAGATGAGCAAACATGGGTCAGAAATGGACAAAACCAGCTTAAAAATGGTTAGAGAAGTGCAAAACTGGCTGAGAAATGACCAAAGATGGCTTGAAGTGGGTTAAAAATGGCTTAAAGAGGGTTAGAAATGGCCAAAAATGGCTTCCAAAGGGATAGAGAAGTGCAAAAACAGGTTAGTCACGGCCAAAATTGTCCCCAGAAGTGTCAGAGGTGTGCAAACCTGGGTTGGAAAAGGAAAAATATGGCTTCAAACAGGTTGCAAGTGGGCAAAAATGGTTTCGAAGTCGTTAAAGTTGGCTTAAAAGGGTTAGAGATGAGCAAACATGGGTCAGAAATGGACAAAACAGCTTAAAAATGGTTAGAGAAGTGCAAAACTGGCTGAGAAATGACCAAAGATGGCTTGAAGTGGGTTAAAAATGGCTTAATGAGGGTTAGAAATGGCCAAAAACGGCTGAAAACATGTAAAATACGGTAAAAAAATGGGTAAGAAAAGACAAAAACCAGCTTAAAAATGGTTAGAGAAGTGCAAAACTGGCTGAGAAATGACCAAAGATGGCTTGAAGTGGGTTAAAAATGGCTTAAAGAGGGTTAGAAATGGCCAAAAATGGCTTCCAAAGGGATAGAAAGTGCAAAAACGGTTAGTCACGGCCAAAATTGGCCCCAGAAGTGTCAGAGGTTGTGCAAACCTGGGTTGGAAAAGGAAAAATATGGCTTCAAACAGGTTGCAAGTGGGCAAAAATGGTTTCGAAGTCGTCAAAGTTGGCTTAAAAGGGTTAGAGATGAGCAAACATGGGTCAGAAAATGGACAAAACCAGCTTAAAAATGGTTAGAGAAGTGCAAAACTGGCTGAGAAATGACCAAAGATGGCTTGAAGTGGGTTAAAAATGGCTTAAAGAGGGTTAGAAATGGCCAAAAATGGCTTCCAAAAGGGATAGAGAAGTGCAAAAACAGGTTAGTTACGGCCAAAATTGGCCCCAGAAGTGTCAGAGGTGTGCAAACCCGGGTTGGAAAAGGAAAAATATGGCTTCAAACAGGTTGCAAGTGGGCAAAAATGGTTTCGAAGTCGTTAAAGTTGGCTTAAAAGGGTTAGAGATGAGCAAACATGGGTTAGAAATGGACAAAACCAGCTTAAAAATGGTTAGAGAAGTGCAAAACTGGCTGAGAAATGACCAAAGATGGCTTGAAGTGGGTTAAAAATGGCTTAAAGAGGGTTAGAAATGGCCAAAAATGGCTTCCAAAAGGGATAGAGAAGTGCAAAAACAGGTTAGTTACGGCCAAAATTGTCCCCAGAAGTGTCAGAGGTGTGCAAACCTGGGTTGGAAAAGGAAAAATATGGCTTCAAACAGGTTGCAAGTGGGCAAAAATGGTTTCGAAGTCGTTAAAGTTGGCTTAAAAGGGTTAGAGATGAGCAAGCATGGGTCAGAAATGGACAAAACAAGTTTAAAAATGGTTAGAGAAGTGCAAAACTGGCTGAGAAATGACGAAAGATGGCTTGAAGTGGGTTAAAAATGGCTTAATGAGGGTTAGAAATGGCCAAAAACGGCTGAAAACATGTAAAATACGGTAAAAAAATGGGTAAGAAAAGACAAAAACCAGCTTAAAAATGGTTAGAGAAGTGCAAAACTGGCTGAGAAATGACCAAAGATGGCTTGAAGTGGGTTAAAAATGGCTTAAAGAGGGTTAGAAATGGCCAAAAATGGCTTCCAAAGGGATAGAGAAGTGCAAAAACAGGTTAGTTACGGCCAAAATTGGCCCCAGAAGTGTCAGAGGTGTGCAAACCTGGTTGGAAAAGGAAAAATATGGCTTCAAACAGGTTGCAAGTGGGCAAAAATGGTTTCGAAGTCGTCAAAGTTGGCTTAAAAGGGTTAGAGATGAGCAAACATGGGTCAGAAATGGACAAAACCAAGCTTAAAAATGGTTAGAGAAGTGCAAAACTGGCTGAGAAATGACCAAAGATGGCTTGAAGTGGGTTAAAAATGGCTTAAAGAGGGTTAGAAATGGCCAAAAATGGCTTCCAAAGGGATAGAGAAGTACAAAAACGGGTTAGTCACGGCCAAAATTGGCCCAGAAGTGTCAGAGGTGTGCAAACCCGGGTTGGAAAAGGAAAAATATGGCTTCAAACAGGTTGCAAGTGGGCAAAAATGGTTTCGAAGTCGTTAAAGTTGGCTTAAAAGGGTTAGAGATGAGCAAACATGGGTTAGAAATGGACAAAACCAGCTTAAAAATGGTTAGAGAAGTGCAAAACTGGCTGAGAAATGACCAAAGATGGCTTGAAGTGGGTTAAAAATGGCTTAAAGAGGGTAGAAATGGCCAAAAAATGGCTTCCAAAAGGGATAGAGAAGTGCAAAAACAGGTTAGTTACGGCCAAAATTGTCCCCAGAAGTGTCAGAGGTGTGCAAACCTGGGTTGGAAAAGGAAAAATATGGCTTCAAACAGGTTGCAAGTGGGCAAAAATGGTTTCGAAGTCGTTAAAGTTGGCTTAAAAGGGTTAGAGATGAGCAAGCATGGGTCAGAAATGGACAAAACAAGTTAAAAAATGGTTAGAGAAGTGCAAAACTGGCTGAGAAATGACGAAAGATGGCTTGAAGTGGGTTAAAAATGGCTTAATGAGGGTTAGAAATGGCCAAAAACGGCTGAAAACATGTAAAATACGGTAAAAAAATGGGTAAGAAAAGACAAAAACCAGCTTAAAAATGGTTAGAGAAGTGCAAAACTGGCTGAGAAATGACCAAAGATGGCTTGAAGTGGGTTAAAAATGGCTTAAAGAGGGTTAGAAATGGCCAAAAGGGATAGAGAAGTGCAAAAACAGGTTAGTTACGGCCAAAATTGGCCCCAGAAGTGTCAGAGGTGTGCAAACCCGGGTTGGAAAAGGAAAAATATGGCTTCAAACAGGTTGCAAGTGGGCAAAAATGGTTTCGAAGTCGTCAAAGTTGGCTTAAAAGGGTTAGAGATGAGCAAACATGGGTCAGAAATGGACAAAACCAGCTTAAAAATGGTTAGAGAAGTGCAAAACTGGCTGAGAAATGACCAAAGATGGCTTGAAGTGGGTTAAAAATGGCTTAAAGAGGGTTAGAAATGGCCAAAAATGGCTTCCAAAAGGGATAGAGAAGTGCAAAAACAGGTTAGTTACGGCCAAAATTGTCCCCAGAAGTGTCAGAGGTGTGCAAACCTGGTTGGAAAAGGAAAAATATGGCTTCAAACAGGTTGCAAGTGGGCAAAAATGGTTTCGAAGTCGTTAAAGTTGGCTTAAAAGGGTTAGAGATGAGCAAGCATGGGTCAGAAATGGACAAAACAAGTTTAAAAATGGTTAGAGAAGTGCAAAACTGGCTGAGAAATGACGAAAGATGGCTTGAAGTGGGTTAAAAATGGCTTAATGAGGGTTAGAAATGGCCAAAAACGGCTGAAAACATGTAAAATACGGTAAAAAAATGGGTAAGAAAAGACAAAAACCAGCTTAAAAATGGTTAGAGAAGTGCAAAACTGGCTGAGAAATGACCAAAGATGGCTTGAAGTGGGTTAAAAATGGCTTAAAGAGGGTTAGAAATGGCCAAAAATGGCTTCCAAAGGGATAGAGAAGTGCAAAAACAGGTTAGTCACGGCCAAAATTGGCCCCAGAAGTGTCAGAGGTGTGCAAACCTGGTTGGAAAAGGAAAAATATGGCTTCAAACAGGTTGCAAGTGGGCAAAAATGGTTTCGAAGTCGTCAAAGTTGGCTTAAAAGGGTTAGAGATGAGCAAACATGGGTCAGAAATGGACAAAACCAGCTTAAAAATGGTTAGAGAAGTGCAAAACTGGCTGAGAAATGACCAAAGATGGCTTGAAGTGGGTTAAAAATGGCTTAAAGAGGGTAAGAAATGGCAAAAAATGGCTTCCAAAAGGGATAGAGAAGTGCAAAAACAGGTTAGTTACGGCCAAAATTGTCCCCAGAAGTGTCAGAGGTGTGCAAACCTGGGTTGGAAAAGGAAAAATATGGCTTCAAACAGGTTGCAAGTGGGCAAAAATGGTTTCGAAGTCGTTAAAGTTGGCTTAAAAGGGTTAGAGATGAGCAAGCATGGGTCAGAAATGGACAAAACAAGTTTAAAAATGGTTAGAGAAGTGCAAAACTGGCTGAGAAATGACGAAAGATGGCTTGAAGTGGGTTAAAAATGGCTTAATGAGGGTTAGAAATGGCCAAAAACGGCTGAAAACATGTAAAATACGGTAAAAAAATGGGTAAGAAAAGACAAAAACAGCTTAAAAATGGTTAGAGAAGTGCAAAACTGGCTGAGAAATGACCAAAGATGGCTTGAAGTGGGTTAAAAATGGCTTAAAGAGTGTTAGAAATGGCCAAAAATGGCTTCCAAAGGGATAGAGAAGTACAAAAACGGGTTAGTCACGGCCAAAATTGGCCCCAGAAGTGTCAGAGGTGTGCAAACCCGGGTTGGAAAAGGAAAAATATGGCTTCAAACAGGTTGCAAGTGGGCAAAAATGGTTTCGAAGTCGTCAAAGTTGGCTTAAAAGGGTTAGAGATGAGCAAACATGGGTCAGAAATGGACAAAACCAGCTTAAAAATGGTTAGAGAAGTGCAAAACTGGCTGAGAAATGACCAAAGATGGCTTGAAGTGGGTTAAAAATGGCTTAAAGAGGGTTAGAAATGGCCAAAAATGGCTTCCAAAGGTATAGAGAAGTACAAAAACGGGTTAGTCACGGCCAAAATTGGCCCCAGAAGTGTCAGAGGTGTGCAAACCCGGGTTGGAAAAGGAAAAATATGGCTTCAAACAGGTTGCAAGTGGGCAAAAATGGTTTCGAAGTTGTTAAAGTTGGCTTAAAAGGGTTAGAGATGAGCAAACATGGGTTAGAAATGGACAAAACCAGCTTAAAAATGGTTAGAGAAGTGCAAAACTGGCTGAGAAATGACCAAAGATGGCTTGAAGTGGGTTAAAAATGGCTTAAAGAGGGTAAGAAATGGCCAAAAATGGCTTCCAAAAGGGATAGAGAAGTGCAAAAACAGGTTAGTTACGGCCAAAATTGTCCCCAGAAGTGTCAGAGGTGTGCAAACCTGGGTTGGAAAAGGAAAAATATGGCTTCAAACAGGTTGCAAGTGGGCAAAAATGGTTTCGAAGTTGTTAAAGTTGGCTTAAAAGGGTTAGAGATGAGCAAGCATGGGTCAGAAATGGACAAAACAAGTTAAAAATGGTTAGAGAAGTGCAAAACTGGCTGAGAAATGACCAAAGATGGCTTGAAGTGGGTTAAAAATGGCTTAATGAGGGTTAGAAATGGCTAAAAACGGCTGAAAACATGTAAAATACGGTAAAAAAATGGGTAAGAAAAGACAAAAACCAGCTTAAAAATGGTTAGAGAAGTGCAAAACTGGCTGAGAAATGACCAAAGATGGCTTGAAGTGGGTTAAAAATGGCTTAAAGAGGGTTAGAAATGGCCAAAAATGGCTTCCAAAGGGATAGAGAAGTGCAAAAAGGGTTAGTCACGGCCAAAATTGGCCCCAGAAGTGTCAGAGGTGTGCAAACCTGGGTTGGAAAAGGAAAAATATGGCTTCAAACAGGTTGCAAGTGGGCAAAAATGGTTTTGAAGTCGTTAAAGTTGGCTTAAAAGGGTTAGAGATGAGCAAACATGGGTCAGAAATGGACAAAACCAGCTTAAAAATGGTTAGAGAAGTGCAAAACTGGCTGAGAAATGACCAAAGATGGCTTGAAGTGGGTTAAAAATGGCTTAAAGAGGGTTAGAAATGGCAAAAAATGGCTTCCAAAAGGGATAGAGAAGTGCAAAAACAGGTTAGTTACGGCCAAAATTGTCCCCAGAAGTGTCAGAGGTGTGCAAACCTGGGTTGGAAAAGGAAAAATATGGCTTCAAACGGGTTGCAAGTGGGCAAAAATGGTTTCAAAGTCGTTAAAGTTGGCTTAAAAGGGTTAGAGATGAGCAAGCATGGGTCAGAAATGGACAAAACAAGTTTAAAAATGGTTAGAGAAGTGCAAAACTGGCTGAGAAATGACGAAAGATGGCTTGAAGTGGGTTAAAAATGGCTTAATGAGGGTTAGAAATGGCCAAAAACGGCTGAAAACATGTAAAATACGGTAAAAAAATGGGTAAGAAAAGACAAAAACCAGCTTAAAAATGGTTAGAGAAGTGCAAAACTGGCTGAGAAATGACCAAAGATGGCTTGAAGTGGGTTAAAAATGGCTTAAAGAGGGTTAGAAATGGCCAAAAATGGCTTCCAAAGGGATAGAGAAGTGTAAAAACGGGTAGTTACGGCCAAAATTGGCCCCAGAAGTGTCAGAGGTGTGCAAACCTGGTTGGAAAAGGAAAAATATGGCTTCAAACAGGTTGCAAGTGGGCAAAAATGGATTCGAAGTCGTCAAAGTTGGCTTAAAAGGGTTAGAGATGAGCAAACATGGGTCAGAAATGGACAAAACCAGCTTAAAAATGGTTAGAGAAGTGCAAAACTGGCTGAGAAATGACCAAAGATGGCTTGAAGTGGGTTAAAAATGGCTTAAAGTGGGTTAGAAATGGCCAAAAATGGCTTCCAAAAGGGATAGAGAAGTGCAAAAACAGGTTAGTTACGGCCAAAATTGGCCCCAGAAGTGTCAGAGGTGTGCAAACCTGAATTGGAAAAGGAAAAATATGGCTTCAAACAGGTTGCAAGTGGGCAAAAATGGTTTCGAAGTCGTTAAAGTTGGCTTAAAAGGGTTAGAGATGAGCAAGCATGGGTCAGAAATGGACAAAACAAGTTTAAAAATGGTTAGAGAAGTGCAAAACTGGCTGAGAAATGACGAAAGATGGCTTGAAGTGGGTTAAAAATGGCTTAATGAGGGTTAGAAATGGCCAAAAACGGCTGAAAACATGTAAAATACGGTAAAAAATGGGTAAGAAAAGACAAAAACAGCAGCTTAAAAATGGTTAGAGAAGTGCAAAACTGGCTGAGAAATGACCAAAGATGGCTTGAAGTGGGTTAAAAATGGCTTAAAGAGGGTTAGAAATGGCCAAAAAAGGCTGGGCTTCCAAAGGGATAGAGAAGTGCAAAAACGGGTTAGTTACGTCCAAAATTGGCCCCAGAAGTGTCAGAGGTGTGCAAACCTGGGTTGGAAAAGGAAAAATATGGCTTCAAACAGTTGCAAGTGGGCAAAAATGGTTTCTAAGTCTTCAAAGTTGGCTTAAAAGGGTTAGAGATGAGCAAACATGGGTCAGAAATGGACAAAACCAGCTTAAAAATGGTTAGAGAAGTGCAAAACTGGCTGAGAAATGACCAAAGATGGCTTGAAGTGGGTTAAAAATGGCTTAAAGAGGGTTAGAAATGGCCAAAAATGGCTTCCAAAGGGATAGAGAAGTACAAAAACGGGTTAGTCACGGCCAAAATTGGCCCCAGAAGTGTCAGAGGTGTGCAAACCCGGGTTGGAAAAGGAAAAATATGGCTTCAAACAGGTTGCAAGTGGGCAAAATGGTTTCGAAGTCGTTAAAGTTGGCTTAAAAGGGTTAGAGATGAGCAAACATGGGTTAGAAATGGACAAAACCAGCTTAAAAATGGTTAGAGAAGTGCAAAACTGGCTGAGAAATGACCAAAGATGGCTTGAAGTGGGTTAAAAATGGCTTAAAGAGGGTAGAAATGGCCAAAAATGGCTTCCAAAGGGATAGAGAAGTGCAAAAACAGGTTAGTTACGGCCAAAATTGTCCCCAGAAGTGTCAGAGGTGTGCAAACCTGGGTTGGAAAAGGAAAAATATGGCTTCAAACAGGTTGCAAGTAGGCAAAAATGGTTTTGAAGTCGTTAAAGTTGGCTTAAAAGGTTAGAGATGAGCAAGCATGGGTCAGAAATGGACAAAACAAGTTAAAAATGGTTAGAGAAGTGCAAAACTGGCTGAGAAATGACGAAAGATGGCTTGAAGTGGGTTAAAAATGGCTTAATGAGGGTTAGAAATGGCCAAAAACGGCTGAAAACATGTAAAATACGGTAAAAAAATGGGTAAGAAAAGACAAAAACCAGCTTAAAAATGGTTAGAGAAGTGCAAAACTGGCTGAGAAATGACCAAAGATGGCTTGAAGTGGGTTAAAAATGGCTTAAAGAGGGTTAGGAAATGAAATGGCAAAAATGGCTTCCAAAGGGATAGAGAAGTACAAAAAACGGGTTAGTCACGGCAAAAATGGCCCCAGAAGTGTCAGAGGTGTGCAAACCGGGTTGGAAAAGGAAAAAATATGGCTTCAAACAGTTGCAAGTGGGCAAAAATGGTTTCGAAGTCGTTAAAGTTGGCTTAAAAGGGTTAGAGATGAGCAAACATGGGTTAGAAATGGACAAAAACCAGCTTAAAAATGGTTAGAGAAGTGCAAAACTGGCTGAGAAATGACCAAGATGGCTTGAAGTGGGTTAAAAATGGCTTAAAGAGGGTTAGAAATGGCAAAAAAAATGGCTTCCAAAGGGATAGAGAAGTGCAAAAAACAGGTTAGTACGGCCAAAATTGCCCCAGAAGTGTCAGAGGTGTGCAAACCTGGTTGGAAAAGGAAAAATATGGCTTCAAACAGGTTGCAAGTGGGCAAAAAATGGTTCGAAGTCGTTAAAGTTGGCTAAAAAGGTTAGAGATGAGCAAGCATGGGTCAGAAATGGACAAAAACAAGTTTAAAAATGGTTAGAGAAGTGCAAAACTGGCTGAGAAATGACAAAGATGGCTTGAAGTGGGTTAAAAATGGCTTAATGAGGGTTAGAAATGGCCAAAAACGGCTGAAAACATGTAAAATACGGTAAAAAAATGGGTAAGAAAAGACAAAAACCAGCTTAAAAAATGGTTAGAGAAGTGCAAAAACTGGCTGAGAAATGACCAAAGATGGCTTGAAGTGGGTTAAAAATGGCTTAAAGAGGGTAGAAATGGCCCAAAAATGGCTTCCAAAAGGGATAGAGAAGTGCAAAAAAAAGGTAGTTACGGCCAAAATTGGCCCCAGAAGTGTCAGAGGTGTGCAAACCTGGGTTGGAAAAGGAAAAATATGGCTTCAAACAGGTTGCAAGTGGGCAAAAATGGTTTCGAAGTCGTCAAAGTTGGCTTAAAAGGGTTAGAGATGAGCAAACATGGGTCAGAAATGGACAAAACCAGCTTAAAAATGGTTAGAGAAGTGCAAAACTGGCTGAGAAATGACCAAAGATGGCTTGAAGTGGGTTAAAAATGGCTTAAAGAGGGTTAGAAATGGCCAAAAATGGCTTCCAAAAGGGATAGAGAAGTGCAAAAAACAGGTTAGTTACGGCCAAAATTGTCCCCAGAAGTGTCAGAGGTGTGCAAACCTGGGTTGGAAAAGGAAAAATATGGCTTCAAACAGGTTGCAAGTGGGCAAAAATGGTTTCGAAGTCGTTAAAGTTGGCTTAAAAGGGTTAGAGATGAGCAAGCATGGGTCAGAAATGGACAAAACAAGTTTAAAAATGGTTAGAGAAGTGCAAAACTGGCTGAGAAATGACGAAAGATGGCTTGAAGTGGGTTAAAAATGGCTTAATGAGGGTTAGAAATGGCCAAAAACGGCTGAAAACATGTAAAATACGGTAAAAAAATGGGTAAGAAAAGACAAAAACCAGCTTAAAAATGGTTAGAGAAGTGCAAAACTGGCTGAGAAATGACCAAAGATGGCTTGAAGTGGGTTAAAAATGGCTTAAAGAGGGTTAGAAATGCCCAAAAATGGCTTCCAAAGGGATAGAGAAGTGCAAAAACGGGTTAGTCACGGCCAAAACTGGCCCCAGAAGTGTCAGAGGTGTGCAAACCTGGGTTGGAAAAGGAAAAATATGGCTTCAAACAGGTTGCAAGTGGGCAAAAATGGTTTCGAAGTCGTTAAAGTTGGCTTAAAAGGGTTAGAGATGAGCAAACATGGGTCAGAAATGGACAAAACCAGCTTAAAAATGGTTAGAGAAGTGCAAAACTGGCTGAGAAATGACCAAAGATGGCTTGAAGTGGGTTAAAAATGGCTTAAAGAGGGTTAGAAATGGCCAAAAATGGCTTCCAAAAGGGATAGAGAAGTGCAAAAACAGGTTAGTTACGGCCAAAATTGGCCCCAGAAGTGTCAGAGGTGTGCAAACCTGGGTTGGAAAAGGAAAAATATGGCTTCAAACAGGTTGCAAGTGGGCAAAAATGGTTTCGAAGTCGTTAAAGTTGGCTTAAAAGGGTTAGAGATGAGCAAACATGGGTCAGAAATGGACAAAACCAGCTTAAAAATGGTTAGAGAAGTGCAAAACTGGCTGAGAAATGACCAAAGATGGCTTGAAGTGGGTTAAAAATGGCTTAAAGAGGGTTAGAAATGGCCAAAAATGGCTTCCAAAAGGGATAGAGAAGTGCAAAAACAGGTTAGTTACGGCCAAAATTGTCCCCAGAAGTGTCAGAGGTGTGCAAACCTGGGTTGGAAAAGGAAAAATATGGCTTCAAACAGGTTGCAAGTGGGCAAAAATGGTTTCGAAGTCGTTAAAGTTGGCTTAAAAGGGTTAGAGATGAGCAAGCATGGGTCAGAAATGGACAAAACAAGTTTAAAAATGGATAGAGAAGTGCAAAACTGGCTGAGAAATGACGAAAGATGGCTTGAAGTGGGTTAAAAATGGCTTAATGAGGGTTAGAAATGGCCAAAAACGGCTGAAAACATGTAAAATACGGTAAAAAAATGGGTAAGAAAAGACAAAAACCAGCTTAAAAATGGTTAGAGAAGTGCAAAACTGGCTGAGAAATGACCAAAGATGGCTTGAAGTGGGTTAAAAATGGCTTAAAGAGGGTTAGAAATGGCCAAAAATGGCTTCCAAAGGGATACAGAAGTACAAAAACGGGTTAGTTACGGCCAAAATTGGCCCCAGAAGTGTCAGAGGTGTGCAAACCCGGGTTGGAAAAGGAAAAATATGGCTTCAAACAGGTTGCAAGTGGGCAAAAATGGTTTCGAAGTCGAAAGTTGGCTTAAAAGGGTTAGAGATGAGCAAACATGGGTTAGAAATGGACAAAACCAGCTTAAAAATGGTTAGAGAAGTGCAAAACTGGCTGAGAAATGACCAAAGATGGCTTGAAGTGGGTTAAAAATGGCTTAAAGAGGGTAAGAAATGGCAAATATGGCTTCCAAAAGGGATAGAGAAGTGCAAAAACAGGTTAGTTACGGCCAAAATTGTCCCCAGAAGTGTCAGAGGTGTGCAAACCTGGGTTGGAAAAGGAAAAATATGGCTTCAAACAGGTTGCAAGTGGGCAAAAATGGTTTCGAAGTCGTTAAAGTTGGCTTAAAAGGGTTAGAGATGAGCAAGCATGGGTCAGAAATGGACAAAACAAGTTTAAAAATGGTTAGAGAAGTGCAAAACTGGCTGAGAAATGACGAAAGATGGCTTGAAGTGGGTTAAAAATGGCTTAAGAGGGTTAGAAATGGCCAAAAACGGCTGAAAAATGTAAAATACGGTAAAAAAATGGGTAAAGAATAGAAAAGACAAAAACCAGCTTAAAAATGGTTAGAGAAGTGCAAAACTGGCTGAGAAATGACCAAAGATGGCTTGAAGTGGGTTAAAAATGGCTTAAAGAGGGTTAGAAATGGCCAAAAATGGCTTCCAAAAGGGATAGAGAAGTGCAAAAACAGGTTAGTTACGGCCAAAATTGGCCCCAGAAGTGTCAGAGGTGTGCAAACCTGGGTTGGAAAAGGAAAAATATGGCTTCAAACAGGTTGCAAGTGGGCAAAAATGGTTTCGAAGTCGTTAAAGTTGGCTTAAAAGGGTTAGAGATGAGCAAACATGGGTCAGAAATGGACAAAACCAGCTTAAAAATGGTTAGAGAAGTGCAAAACTGGCTGAGAAATGACCAAAGATGGCTTGAAGTGGGTTAAAAATGGCTTAAAGAGGGTTAGAAATGGCCAAAAATGGCTTCCAAAAGGGATAGAGAAGTGCAAAAACAGGTTAGTTACGGCCAAAATTGTCCCCAGAAGTGTCAGAGGTGTGCAAACCTGGGTTGGAAAAGGAAAAATATGGCTTCAAACAGGTTGCAAGTGGGCAAAAATGGTTTCGAAGTCGTTAAAGTTGGCTTAAAAGGGTTAGAGATGAGCAAGCATGGGTCAGAAATGGACAAAACAAGTTTAAAAATGGTTAGAGAAGTGCAAAACTGGCTGAGAAATGACGAAAGATGGCTTGAAGTGGGTTAAAAATGGCTTAATGAGGGTTAGAAATGGCCAAAAACGGCTGAAAACATGTAAAATACGGTAAAAAAATGGGTAAGAAAAGACAAAAACCAGCTTAAAAATGGTTAGAGAAGTGCAAAACTGGCTGAGAAATGACCAAAGATGGCTTGAAGTGGGTTAAAAATGGCTTAAAGAGGGTTAGAAATGGCCAAAAATGGCTTCCAAAAGGGATAGAGAAGTGCAAAAACGGGTTAGTTACGGCCAAAATTGGCCCCAGAAGTGTCAGAGGTGTGCAAACCTGGGTTGGAAAAGGAAAAATATGGCTTCAAACAGGTTGCAAGTGGGCAAAAATGGTTTCGAAGTCGTTAAAGTTGGCTTAAAAGGGTTAGAGATGAGCAAACATGGGTCAGAAATGGACAAAACCAGCTTAAAAATGGTTAGAGAAGTGCAAAACTGGCTGAGAAATGACCAAAGATGGCTTGAAGTGGGTTAAAAATGGCTTAAAGAGGGTTAGAAATGGCCAAAAATGGCTTCCAAAAGGGATAGAGAAGTGCAAAAACAGGTTAGTTACGGCCAAAATTGGCCCCAGAAGTGTCAGAGGTGTGCAAACCTGGGTTGGAAAAGGAAAAATATGGCTTCAAACAGGTTGCAAGTGGGCAAAAATGGTTTCGAAGTCGTTAAAGTTGGCTTAAAAGGGTTAGAGATGAGCAAACATGGGTCAGAAATGGACAAAACCAGCTTAAAAATGGTTAGAGAAGTGCAAAACTGGCTGAGAAATGACCAAAGATGGCTTGAAGTGGGTTAAAAATGGCTTAAAGAGGGTTAGAAATGGCCAAAAATGGCTTCCAAAAGGGATAGAGAAGTGCAAAAACAGGTTAGTTACGGCCAAAATTGTCCCCAGAAGTGTCAGAGGTGTGCAAACCTGGGTTGGAAAAGGAAAAATATGGCTTCAAACAGGTTGCAAGTGGGCAAAAATGGTTTCGAAGTTGTTAAAGTTGGCTTAAAAGGGTTAGAGATGAGCAAGCATGGGTCAGAAATGGACAAAACAAGTTTAAAAATGGTTAGAGAAGTGCAAAACTGGCTGAGAAATGACGAAAGATGGCTTGAAGTGGGTTAAAAATGGCTTAATGAGGGTTAGAAATGGCTAAAAACGGCTGAAAACATGTAAAATACGGTAAAAAAATGGGTAAGAAAAGACAAAAACCAGCTTAAAAATGGTTAGAGAAGTGCAAAACTGGCTGAGAAATGACCAAAGATGGCTTGAAGTGGGTTAAAAATGGCTTAAAGAGGGTTAGAAATGGCCAAAAATGGCTTCCAAAGGGATACAGAAGTCCAAAAACGGGTTAGTCACGGCCAAAATTGGCCCCAGAAGTGTCAGAGGTGTGCAAACCTGGTTGGAAAAGGAAAAATATGGCTTCAAACAGGTTGCAAGTGGGCAAAAATGGTTTCGAAGTCGTTAAAGTTGGCTTAAAAGGGTTAGAGATGAGCAAACATGGGTCAGAAATGGACAAAACCAGCTTAAAAATGGTTAGAGAAGTGCAAAACTGGCTGAGAAATGACCAAAGATGGCTTGAAGTGGGTTAAAAATGGCTTAAAGAGGGTTAGAAATGGCAAAAAATGGCTTCCAAAAGGGATAGAGAAGTGCAAAAACAGGTTAGTTACGGCCAAAATTGCCCCAGAAGTGTCAGAGGTGTGCAAACCCGGGGTGGAAAAGGAAAAATATGGCTTCAAACAGGTTGCAAGTGGGCAAAAATGGTTTCGAAGTCGTTAAAGTTGGCTTAAAAGGGTTAGAGATGAGCAAGCATGGGTCAGAAATGGACAAAACAAGTTTAAAAATGGTTAGAGAAGTGCAAAACTGGCTGAGAAATGACGAAAGATGGCTTGAAGTGGGTTAAAAATGGCTTAATGAGGGTTAGAAATGGCCAAAAACGGCTGAAAACATGTAAAATACGGTAAAAAAATGGGTAAGAAAAGACAAAAACCAGCTTAAAAATGGTTAGAGAAGTGCAAAACTGGCTGAGAAATGACCAAAGATGGCTTGAAGTGGGTTAAAAATGGCTTAATGAGGGTTAGAAATGGCCAAAATGGCTTCCAAAAGGGATAGAGAAGTGCAAAAACAGGTTAGTTACGGCCAAAATTGGCCCCAGAAGTGTCAGAGGTGTGCAAACCTGGGTTGGAAAAGGAAAAATATGGCTTCAAACAGGTTGCAAGTGGGCAAAAATGGTTTCGAAGTCGTCAAAGTTGGCTTAAAAGGGTTAGAGATGAGCAAACATGGGTCAGAAATGGACAAAACCAGCTTAAAAATGGTTAGAGAAGTGCAAAACTGGCTGAGAAATGACCAAAGATGGCTTGAAGTGGGTTAAAAATGGCTTAAAGAGGGTTAGAAATGGCCAAAAATGGCTTCCAAAAGGGATAGAGAAGTGCAAAAAACAGGTTAGTTACGGCCAAAATTGTCCCCAGAAGTGTCAGAGGTGTGCAAACCTGGGTTGGAAAAGGAAAAATATGGCTTCAAACAGGTTGCAAGTGGGCAAAAATGGTTTCGAAGTCGTTAAAGTTGGCTTAAAAGGGTTAGAGATGAGCAAAGCATGGGTCAGAAATGGACAAAACAAGTTTAAAAATGGTTAGAGAAGTGCAAAACTGGCTGAGAAATGACGAAAGATGGCTTGAAGTGGGTTAAAAATGGCTTAATGAGGGTTAGAAATGGCCAAAAACGGCTGAAAACATGTAAAATACGGTAAAAAATGGGTAAGAAAAGACAAAAACCAGCTTAAAAATGGTTAGAGAAGTGCAAAACTGGCTGAGAAATGACCAAAGATGGCTTGAAGTGGGTTAAAAATGGCTTAAAGAGGGTTAGAAATGGCCAAAAATGGCTTCCAAAGGGATAGAGAAGTACAAAAACGGGTTAGTCACGGCCAAAATTGGCCCCAGAAGTGTCAGAGGTGTGCAAACCGGGGTTGGAAAAGGAAAAATATGGCTTCAAACAGGTTGCAAGTGGGCAAAAATGGTTTCGAAGTCGTTAAAGTTGGCTTAAAAGGGTTAGAGATGAGCAAACATGGGTCAGAAATGGACAAAACCAGCTTAAAAATGGTTAGAGAAGTGCAAAACTGGCTGAGAAATGACCAAAGATGGCTTGAAGTGGGTTAAAAATGGCTTAAAGAGGGTTAGAAATGGCCAAAAATGGCTTCCAAAAGGGATAGAGAAGTGCAAAAACAGGTTAGTTACGGCCAAAATTGGCCCCAGAAGTGTCAGAGGTGTGCAAACCTGGGTTGGAAAAGGAAAAATATGGCTTCAAACAGGTTGCAAGTGGGCAAAAATGGTTTCGAAGTTGTTAAAGTTGGCTTAAAAGGGTTAGAGATGAGCAAGCATGGGTCAGAAATGGACAAAACAAGTTTAAAAATGGTTAGAGAAGTGCAAAACTGGCTGAGAAATGACGAAAGATGGCTTGAAGTGGGTTAAAAATGGCTTAATGAGGGTTAGAAATGGCCAAAAACGGCTGAAAACATGTAAAATACGGTAAAAAAATGGGTAAGAAAAGACAAAAACCAGCTTAAAAATGGTTAGAGAAGTGCAAAACTGGCTGAGAAATGACCAAAGATGGCTTGAAGTGGGTTAAAAATGGCTTAAAGAGGGTTAGAAATGGCCAAAAATGGCTTCCAAAAGGGATAGAGAAGTGCAAAAACAGGTTAGTTACGGCCAAAATTGGCCCCAGAAGTGTCAGAGGTGTGCAAACCTGGGTTGGAAAAGGAAAAATATGGCTTCAAACAGGTTGCAAGTGGGCAAAAATGGTTTCGAAGTCGTCAAAGTTGGCTTAAAAGGGTTAGAGATGAGCAAACATGGGTCAGAAATGGACAAAACAAGCTTAAAAATGGTTAGAGAAGTGCAAAACTGGCTGAGAAATGACCAAAGATGGCTTGAAGTGGGTTAAAAATGGCTTAAATGAGGGTTAGAAATGGCCAAAAACGGCTGAAAACATGTAAAATACGGTAAAAAAATGGGTAAGAAAAGACAAAAACCAGCTTAAAAATGGTTAGAGAAGTGCAAAACTGGCTGAGAAATGACCAAAGATGGCTTGAAGTGGGTTAAAAATGGCTTAAAGAGGGTTAGAAATGGCCAAAAATGGCTTCCAAAGGGATACAGAAGTACAAAAACGGGTTAGTCACGGCCAAAATTGGCCCCAGAAGTGTCAGAGGTGTGCAAACCCGGGTTGGAAAAGGAAAAATATGGCTTCAAACAGGTTGCAAGTGGGCAAAAATGGTTTCGAAGTCGTTAAAGTTGGCTTAAAAGGGTTAGAGATGAGCAAACATGGGTTAGAAATGGACAAAACCAGCTTAAAAATGGTTAGAGAAGTGCAAAACTGGCTGAGAAATGACCAAAGATGGCTTGAAGTGGGTTAAAAATGGCTTAAAGAGGGTTAGAAATGGCCAAAAATGGCTTCCAAAAGGATAGAGAAGTGCAAAAACAGGTTAGTTACGGCCAAAATTGCCCCAGAAGTGTCAGAGGTGTGCAAACCTGGGTTGGAAAAGGAAAAATATGGCTTCAAACAGGTTGCAAGTGGGCAAAAATGGTTTCGAAGTCGTTAAAGTTGGCTTAAAAGGGTTAGAGATGAGCAAGCATGGGTCAGAAATGGACAAAACAAGTTTAAAAGGGTTAGAGAAGTGCAAAACTGGCTGAGAAATGACGAAAGATGGCTTGAAGTGGGTTAAAAATGGCTTAATGAGGGTTAGAAATGGCCAAAAACGGCTGAAAACATGTAAAATACGGTAAAAAAATGGGTAAGAAAAGACAAAAACCAGCTTAAAAATGGTTAGAGAAGTGCAAAACTGGCTGAGAAATGACCAAAGATGGCTTGAAGTGGGTTAAAAATGGCTTAAAGAGGGTTAGAAATGGCCAAAAATGGCTTCCAAAAGGGATAGAGAAGTGCAAAAACAGGTTAGTTACGGCCAAAATTGGCCCCAGAAGTGTCAGAGGTGTGCAAACCTGGTTGGAAAAGGAAAAATATGGCTTCAAACGGGTTGCAAGTGGGCAAAAATGGTTTCGAAGTCGTCAAAGTTGGCTTAAAAGGGTTAGAGATGAGCAAACATGGGTCAGAAATGGACAAAACCAGCTTAAAAATGGTTAGAGAAGTGCAAAACTGGCTGAGAAATGACCAAAGATGGCTTGAAGTGGGTTAAAAATGGCTTAAAGAGGGTTAGAAATGGCCAAAAATGGCTTCCAAAGGGATAGAGAAGTACAAAAACGGGTTAGTCACGGCCACAATTGGCCCCAGAAGTGTCAGAGGTGTGCAAACCGGGTTGAAAAGGAAAAATATGGCTTCAAACAGGTTGCAAGTGGGCAAAAATGGTTTCGAAGTCGTTAAAGTTGGCTTAAAAGGGTTAGAGATGAGCAAACATGGGTTAGAAATGGACAAAACCAGCTTAAAAATGGTTAGAGAAGTGCAAAACTGGCTGAGAAATGACCAAAGATGGCTTGAAGTGGGTTAAAAATGGCTTAAAGAGGGTAAGAAATGGCCAAAAATGGCTTCCAAAAGGGATAGAGAAGTGCAAAAAACAGGTTAGTTACGGCCAAAATTGTCCCCAGAAGTGTCAGAGGTGTGCAAACCTGGGTTGGAAAAGGAAAAATATGGCTTCAAACAGGTTGCAAGTGGGCAAAAATGGTTTCGAAGTCGTTAAAGTTGGCTTAAAAGGGTTAGAGATGAGCAAGCATGGGTCAGAAATGGACAAAACAAGTTTAAAAATGGTTAGAGAAGTGCAAAACTGGCTGAGAAATGACCAAAGATGGCTTGAAGTGGGTTAAAAATGGCTTAATGAGGGTTAGAAATGGCCAAAACGGCTGAAAACATGTAAAATACGGTAAAAAAATGGGTAAGAAAAGACAAAAACCAGCTTAAAAATGGTTAGAGAAGTGCAAAACTGGCTGAGAAATGACCAAAGATGGCTTGAAGTGGGTTAAAAATGGCTTAAAGAGGGTTAGAAATGGCCAAAAATGGCTTCCAAAAGGGATAGAGAAGTGCAAAAACAGGTTAGTTACGGCCAAAATTGGCCCCAGAAGTGTCAGAGGTGTGCAAACCTGGGTTGGAAAAGGAAAAATATGGCTTCAAACAGGTTGCAAGTGGGCAAAAATGGTTTCGAAGTCGTCAAAGTTGGCTTAAAAGGGTTAGAGATGAGCAAACATGGGTCAGAAATGGACAAAACCAGCTTAAAAATGGTTAGAGAAGTGCAAAACTGGCTGAGAAATGACCAAAGATGGCTTGAAGTGGGTTAAAAATGGCTTAAAGAGGGTTAGAAATGGCAAAAAATGGCTTCCAAAAGGGATAGAGAAGTGCAAAAACAGGTTAGTTACGGCCAAAATTGTCCCCAGAAGTGTCAGAGGTGTGCAAACCTGGGTTGGAAAAGGAAAAATATGGCTTCAAACAGGTTGCAAGTGGGCAAAAATGGTTTCGAAGTCGTTAAAGTTGGCTTAAAAGGGTTAGAGATGAGCAAGCATGGGTCAGAAATGGACAAAACAAGTTTAAAAATGGTTAGAGAAGTGCAAAACTGCCTGAGAAATGACGAAAGATGGCTTGAAGTGGGTTAAAAATGGCTTAATGAGGGTTAGAAATGGCCAAAAACGGCTGAAAACATGTAAAATACGGTAAAAAAATGGGTAAGAAAAGACAAAAACCAGCTTAAAAATGGTTAGAGAAGTGCAAAACTGGCTGAGAAATGACGAAAGATGGCTTGAAGTGGGTTAAAAATGGCTTAAAGAGGGTTAGAAATGGCAAAAATGGCTTCCAAAAGGGATAGAGAAGTGCAAAAAACAGGTTAGTTACGGCCAAAATTGGCCCCAGAAGTGTCAGAGGTGTGCAAACCTGAATTGGAAAAGGAAAAATATGGCTTCAAACGGGTTGCAAGTGGGCAAAAATGGTTTCGAAGTCGTCAAAGTTGGCTTAAAAGGGTTAGAGATGAGCAAACATGGGTCAGAAATGGACAAAACCAGCTTAAAAATGGTTAGAGAAGTGCAAAACTGGCTGAGAAATGACCAAAGATGGCTTGAAGTGGGTTAAAAATGGCTTAAAGAGGGTTAGAAATGGCCAAAAATGGCTTCCAAAGGGATAGAGAAGTACAAAAAACGGGTAGTCACGGCCAAAATTGGCCCCAGAAGTGTCAGAGGTGTGCAAACCCGGGTTGGAAAAGGAAAAATATGGCTTCAAACAGGTTGCAAGTGGGCAAAAATGGTTTCGAAGTCGTTTAAGTTGGCTTAAAAGGGTTAGAGATGAGCAAACATGGGTTAGAAATGGACAAAACCAGCTTAAAAATGGTTAGAGAAGTGCAAAACTGGCTGAGAAATGACCAAAGATGGCTTGAAGTGGGTTAAAAATGGCTTAAAGAGGGTTAGAAATGGCCAAAAATGGCTTCCAAAAGGGATAGAGAAGTGCAAAAACAGGTTAGTTACGGCCAAAATTGTCCCCAGAAGTGTCAGAGGTGTGCAAACCTGGTTGGAAAAGGAAAAATATGGCTTCAAACAGGTTGCAAGTGGGCAAAAATGGTTTCGAAGTCGTTAAAGTTGGCTTAAAAGGGTTAGAGATGAGCAAGCATGGGTCAGAAATGGACAAAACAAGTTTAAAAATGGTTAGAGAAGTGCAAAACTGGCCGAGAAATGACGAAAGATGGCTTGAAGTGGGTTAAAAATGGCTTAATGAGGGTTAGAAATGGCCAAAAACGGCTGAAAACATGTAAAATACGGTAAAAAAATGGGTAAGAAAAGACAAAAACAGCTTAAAAATGGTTAGAGAAGTGCAAAACTGGCTGAGAAATGACCAAAGATGGCTTGAAGTGGGTTAAAAATGGCTTAAAGAGGGTTAGAAATGGCCAAAAATGGCTTCCAAAGGGATAGAGAAGTGCAAAAACAGGTTAGTTACGGCCAAAATTGGCCCCAGAAGTGTCAGAGGTGTGCAAACCTGAATTGGAAAAGGAAAAATATGGCTTCAAACGGGTTGCAAGTGGGCAAAAATGGTTTCGAAGTCGTCAAAGTTGGCTTAAAAGGGTTAGAGATGAGCAAACATGGGTCAGAAATGGACAAAACCAGCTTAAAAATGGTTAGAGAAGTGCAAAACTGGCTGAGAAATGACCAAAGATGGCTTGAAGTGGGTTAAAAATGGCTTAAAGAGGGTTAGAAATGGCCAAAAATGGCTTCCAAAGGGATAGAGAAGTACAAAAACGGGTTAGTCACGGCCAAAATTGGCCCCAGAAGTGTCAGAGGTGTGCAAACCCGGGTTGGAAAAGGAAAAATATGGCTTCAAACAGGTTGCAAGTGGGCAAAAATGGTTTCGAAGTTGTTAAAGTTGGCTTAAAAGGGTTAGAGATGAGCAAACATGGGGTAGAAATGGACAAAACCAGCTTAAAAATGGTTAGAGAAGTGCAAAACTGGCTGAGAAATGACCAAAGATGGCTTGAAGTGGGTTAAAAATGGCTTAAAGAGGGTAGAAATGGCCAAAAATGGCTTCCAAAAGGGATAGAGAAGTGCAAAAACAGGTTAGTTACGGCCAAAATTGTCCCCAGAAGTGTCAGAGGTGTGCAAACCTGGGTTGGAAAAGGAAAAATATGGCTTCAAACAGGTTGCAAGTGGGCAAAAATGGTTTCGAAGTCGTTAAAGTTGGCTTAAAAGGGTTAGAGATGAGCAAGCATGGGTCAGAAATGGACAAAACAAGTTTAAAAATGGTTAGAGAAGTGCAAAACTGGCTGAGAAATGACGAAAGATGGCTTGAAGTGGGTTAAAAATGGCTTAATGAGGGTTAGAAATGGCCAAAAACGGCTGAAAACATGTAAAATACGGTAAAAAAATGGGTAAGAAAAGACAAAAACCAGCTTAAAAATGGTTAGAGAAGTGCAAAACTGGCTGAGAAATGACCAAAGATGGCTTGAAGTGGGTTAAAAATGGCTTAAAGAGGGTTAGAAATGGCCAAAAATGGCTTCCAAAAGGGATAGAGAAGTGCAAAAACAGGTTAGTACGGCCAAAATTGGCCCCAGAAGTGTCAGAGGTGTGCAAACCTGGGTTGGAAAAGGAAAAATATGGCTTCAAACAGGTTGCAAGTGGGCAAAAATGGTTTCGAAGTCGTCAAAGTTGGCTTAAAAGGGTTAGAGATGAGCAAACATGGGTCAGAAATGGACAAAACCAGCTTAAAAATGGTTAGAGAAGTGCAAAACTGGCTGAGAAATGACCAAAGATGGCTTGAAGTGGGTTAAAAATGGCTTAAAGAGGGTTAGAAATGGCCAAAAATGGCTTCCAAAAGGGATAGAGAAGTGCAAAAACAGGTTAGTTACGGCCAAAATTGTCCCCAGAAGTGTCAGAGGTGTGCAAACCTGGGTTGGAAAAGGAAAAATATGGCTTCAAACAGGTTGCAAGTGGGCAAAAATGGTTTCGAAGTCGTTAAAGTTGGCTTAAAAGGGTTAGAGATGAGCAAGCATGGGTCAGAAATGGACAAAACAAGTTTAAAAATGGTTAGAGAAGTGCAAAACTGGCTGAGAAATGACGAAAGATGGCTTGAAGTGGGTTAAAAATGGCTTAATGAGGGTTAGAAATGGCCAAAAACGGCTGAAAACATGTAAAATACGGTAAAAAAATGGGTAAGAAAAGACAAAAACCAGCTTAAAAATGGTTAGAGAAGTGCAAAACTGGCTGAGAAATGACCAAAGATGGCTTGAAGTGGGTTAAAAATGGCTTAAAGAGGGTTAGAAATGGCCAAAAATGGCTTCCAAAAGGGATAGAGAAGTGCAAAAAACAGGTTAGTTACGGCCAAAATTGGCCCCAGAAGTGTCAGAGGTGTGCAAACCTGGTTGGAAAAGGAAAAATATGGCTTCAAACGGGTTGCAAGTGGGCAAAAATGGTTTCGAAGTCGTCAAAGTTGGCTTAAAAGGGTTAGAGATGAGCAAACATGGGTCAGAAATGGACAAAACCAGCTTAAAAATGGTTAGAGAAGTGCAAAACTGGCTGAGAAATGACCAAAGATGGCTTGAAGTGGGTTAAAAATGGCTTAAAGAGGGTTAGAAATGGCCAAAAATGGCTTCCAAAGGGATACAGAAGTACAAAAACGGGTTAGTCACGGCCAAAATTGGCCCCAGAAGTGTCAGAGGTGTGCAAACCCGGGTTGGAAAAGGAAAAATATGGCTTCAAACAGGTTGCAAGTGGGCAAAAATGGTTTCGAAGTCGTTAAAGTTGGCTTAAAAGGGTTAGAGATGAGCAAACATGGGTCAGAAATGGACAAAACAAGCTTAAAAATGGTTAGAGAAGTGCAAAACTGGCTGAGAAATGACCAAAGATGGCTTGAAGTGGGTTAAAAATGGCTTAAAGAGGGTTAGAAATGGCCAAAAATGGCTTCCAAAAGGGATAGAGAAGTGCAAAAAACAGGTTAGTTACGGCCAAAATTGTCCCCAGAAGTGTCAGAGGTGTGCAAACCTGGGTTGGAAAAGGAAAAATATGGCTTCAAACAGGTTGCAAGTGGGCAAAAATGGTTTCGAAGTCGTTAAAGTTGGCTTAAAAGGGTTAGAGATGAGCAAGCATGGGTCAGAAATGGACAAAACAAGTTTAAAAATGGTTAGAGAAGTGCAAAACTGGCTGAGAAATGACGAAAGATGGCTTGAAGTGGGTTAAAAATGGCTTAATGAGGGTTAGAAATGGCCAAAAACGGCTGAAAACATGTAAAATACGGTAAAAAAATGGGTAAGAAAAGACAAAAACCAGCTTAAAAATGGTTAGAGAAGTGCAAAACTGGCTGAGAAATTACCAAAGATGGCTTGAAGTGGGTTAAAAATGGCTTAAAGAGGGTTAGAAATGGCCAAAAATGGCTTCCAAAAGGGATAGAGAAGTGCAAAAAACAGGTTAGTTACGGCCAAAATTGGCCCCAGAAGTGTCAGAGGTGTGCAAACCTGGTTGGAAAAGGAAAAATATGGCTTCAAACGGGTTGCAAGTGGGCAAAAATGGTTTCGAAGTCGTCAAAGTTGGCTTAAAAGGGTTAGAGATGAGCAAACATGGGTCAGAAATGGACAAAACCAGCTTAAAAATGGTTAGAGAAGTGCAAAACTGGCTGAGAAATGACCAAAGATGGCTTGAAGTGGGTTAAAAATGGCTTAAAGAGGGTTAGAAATGGCCAAAAATGGCTTCCAAAAGGGATAGAGAAGTGCAAAAACAGGTTAGTTACGGCCAAAATTGCCCCAGAAGTGTCAGAGGTGTGCAAACCTGGGTTGGAAAAGGAAAAATATGGCTTCAAACAGGTTGCAAGTGGGCAAAAATGGTTTCGAAGTCGTTAAAGTTGGCTTAAAAGGGTTAGAGATGAGCAAGATGGGTCAGAAATGGACAAAACAAGTTTAAAAATGGTTAGAGAAGTGCAAAACTGGCTGAGAAATGACGAAAGATGGCTTGAAGTGGGTTAAAAATGGCTTAATGAGGGTTAGAAATGGCCAAAAACGGCTGAAAACATGTAAAATACGGTAAAAAAATGGGTAAGAAAAGACAAAAACCAGCTTAAAAATGGTTAGAGAAGTGCAAAACTGGCTGAGAAATGACCAAAGATGGCTTGAAGTGGGTTAAAAATGGCTTAAAGAGGGTTAGAAATGGCCAAAAATGGCTTCCAAAGGGATACAGAAGTACAAAAACGGGTTAGTCACGGCCAAAATTGGCCCCAGAAGTGTCAGAGGTGTGCAAACCGGGTTGGAAAAGGAAAAATATGGCTTCAAACAGGTTGCAAGTGGGCAAAAATGGTTTCGAAGTCGTCAAAGTTGGCTTAAAAGGGTTAGAGATGAGCAAACATGGGTCAGAAATGGACAAAACCAGCTTAAAAATGGTTAGAGAAGTGCAAAACTGGCTGAGAAATGACCAAAGATGGCTTGAAGTGGGTTAAAAATGGCTTAAAGAGGGTTAGAAATGGCCAAAAATGGCTTCCAAAAGGGATAGAGAAGTGCAAAAAAGGTTAGTTACGGCCAAAATTGTCCCCAGAAGTGTCAGAGGTGTGCAAACCTGGGTTGGAAAAGGAAAAATATGGCTTCAAACAGGTTGCAAGTGGGCAAAAATGGTTTCGAAGTCGTTAAAGTTGGCTTAAAAGGGTTAGAGATGAGCAAGCATGGGTCAGAAATGGACAAAACAAGTTAAAAATGGTTAGAGAAGTGCAAAACTGGCTGAGAAATGACGAAAGATGGCTTGAAGTGGGTTAAAAATGGCTTAATGAGGGTTAGAAATGGCCAAAAACGGCTGAAAACATGTAAAATACGGTAAAAAAATGGGTAAGAAAAGACAAAAACCAGCTTAAAAATGGTTAGAGAAGTGCAAAACTGGCTGAGAAATGACCAAAGATGGCTTGAAGTGGGGTTAAAAATGGCTTAAAGAGGGTTAGAAATGGCCAAAAATGGCTTCCAAAAGGGATAGAGAAGTGCAAAAACAGGTTAGTTACGGCCAAAATTGGCCCCAGAAGTGTCAGAGGTGTGCAAACTGGTTGGAAAAGGAAAAATATGGCTTCAAACGGGTTGCAAGTGGGCAAAAATGGTTTCGAAGTCGTCAAAGTTGGCTTAAAAGGGTTAGAGATGAGCAAACATGGGTCAGAAATGGACAAAACCAGCTTAAAAATGGTTAGAGAAGTGCAAAACTGGCTGAGAAATGACCAAAGATGGCTTGAAGTGGGTTAAAAATGGCTTAAAGAGGGTTAGAAATGGCCAAAAATGGCTTCCAAAAGGGATAGAGAAGTGCAAAAAACAGGTTAGTTACGGCCAAAATTGTCCCCAGAAGTGTCAGAGGTGTGCAAACCTGGGTTGGAAAAGGAAAAATATGGCTTCAAACAGGTTGCAAGTGGGCAAAAATGGTTTCGAAGTCGTTAAAGTTGGCTTAAAAGGGTTAGAGATGAGCAAGCATGGGTCAGAAATGGACAAAACAAGTTTAAAAATGGTTAGAGAAGTGCAAAAACTGGCTGAGAAATGACGAAAGATGGCTTGAAGTGGGTTAAAAATGGCTTAATGAGGGTTAGAAATGGCCAAAAACGGCTGAAAACATGTAAAATACGGTAAAAAAATGGGTAAGAAAAGACAAAAACCAGCTTAAAAATGGTTAGAGAAGTGCAAAACTGGCTGAGAAATGACCAAAGATGGCTTGAAGTGGGTTAAAAATGGCTTAAAGAGGGTTAGAAATGGCCAAAAATGGCTTCCAAAGGGATACAGAAGTACAAAAACGGGTTAGTCACGGCCAAAATTGGCCCCAGAAGTGTCAGAGGTGTGCAAACCCGGGTTGGAAAAGGAAAAATATGGCTTCAAACAGGTTGCAAGTGGGCAAAAATGGTTTCGAAGTCGTAAAGTTGGCTTAAAAGGGTTAGAGATGAGCAAACATGGGTAGAAATGGACAAAACCAGCTTAAAAATGGTTAGAGAAGTGCAAAACTGGCTGAGAAATGACCAAAGATGGCTTGAAGTGGGTTAAAAATGGCTTAAAGAGGGTTAGAAATGGCCAAAAATGGCTTCCAAAAGGGATAGAGAAGTGCAAAAACAGGTTAGTTACGGCCAAAATTGTCCCCAGAAGTGTCAGAGGTGTGCAAACCTGGGTTGGAAAAGGAAAAATATGGCTTCAAACAGGTTGCAAGTGGGCAAAAATGGTTTCGAAGTCGTTAAAGTTGGCTTAAAAGGGTTAGAGATGAGCAAGCATGGGTCAGAAATGGACAAAACAAGTTTAAAAATGGTTAGAGAAGTGCAAAACTGGCTGAGAAATGACGAAAGATGGCTTGAAGTGGGTTAAAAATGGCTTAATGAGGGTTAGAAATGGCCAAAAACGGCTGAAAACATGTAAAATACGGTAAAAAAATGGGTAAGAAAAGACAAAAACCAGCTTAAAAATGGTTAGAGAAGTGCAAAACTGGCTGAGAAATGACCAAAGATGGCTTGAAGTGGGTTAAAAATGGCTTAAAGAGGGTTAGAAATGGCCAAAAATGGCTTCCAAAAGGGATAGAGAAGTGCAAAAACAGGTTAGTTACGGCCAAAATTGGCCCCAGAAGTGTCAGAGGTGTGCAAACCTGAATGGAAAAGGAAAAATATGGCTTCAAACGGGTTGCAAGTGGGCAAAAATGGTTTCGAAGTCGTCAAAGTTGGCTTAAAATGGTTAGAGATGAGCAAACATGGGTCAGAAATGGACAAAACCAGCTTAAAAATGGTTAGAGAAGTGCAAAACTGGCTGAGAAATGACCAAAGATGGCTTGAAGTGGGTTAAAAATGGCTTAAAGAGGGTTAGAAATGGCCAAAAATGGCTTCCAAAGGGATAGAGAAGTACAAAAACGGGTAGTCACGGCCAAAATTGGCCCCAGAAGTGTCAGAGGTGTGCAAACCCGGGTTGGAAAAGGAAAAATATGGCTTCAAACAGGTTGCAAGTGGGCAAAAATGGTTTCGAAGTCGTTAAAGTTGGCTTAAAAGGGTTAGAGATGAGCAAACATGGGTTAGAAATGGACAAAACCAGCTTAAAAATGGTTAGAGAAGTGCAAAACTGGCTGAGAAATGACCAAAGATGGCTTGAAGTGGGTTAAAAATGGCTTAAAGAGGGTAAGAAATGGCAAAAAATGGCTTCCAAAAGGGATAGAGAAGTGCAAAAAACAGGTTAGTTACGGCCAAAATTGTCCCCAGAAGTGTCAGAGGTGTGCAAACCTGGTTGGAAAAGGAAAAATATGGCTTCAAACAGGTTGCAAGTGGGCAAAAATGGTTTCGAAGTCGTTAAAGTTGGCTTAAAAGGGTTAGAGATGAGCAAGCATGGGTCAGAAATGGACAAAACAAGTTTAAAAATGGTTAGAGAAGTGCAAAACTGGCTGAGAAATGACGAAAGATGGCTTGAAGTGGGTTAAAAATGGCTTAATGAGGGTTAGAAATGGCCAAAAACGGCTGAAAACATGTAAAATACGGTAAAAAAATGGGTAAGAAAAGACAAAAACCAGCTTAAAAATGGTTAGAGAAGTGCAAAACTGGCTGAGAAATGACCAAAGATGGCTTGAAGTGGGTTAAAAATGGCTTAAAGAGGGTTAGAAATGGCCAAAAATGGCTTCCAAAAGGGATAGAGAAGTGCAAAAACAGGTTAGTTACGGCCAAAATTGGCCCCAGAAGTGTCAGAGGTGTGCAAACCTGGGTTGGAAAAGGAAAAATATGGCTTCAAACAGGTTGCAAGTGGGCAAAAATGGTTTCGAAGTCGTTAAAGTTGGCTTAAAAGGGTTAGAGATGAGCAAACATGGGTCAGAAATGGACAAAACCAGCTTAAAAATGGTTAGAGAAGTGCAAAACTGGCTGAGAAATGACCAAAGATGGCTTGAAGTGGGTTAAAAATGGCTTAAAGAGGGTTAGAAATGGCCAAAAATGGCTTCCAAAAGGGATAGAGAAGTGCAAAAAACAGGTTAGTTACGGCCAAAATTGCCCCAGAAGTGTCAGAGGTGTGCAAACCTGGTTGGAAAAGGAAAAATATGGCTTCAAACAGGTTGCAAGTGGGCAAAAATGGTTTCGAAGTCGTTAAAGTTGGCTTAAAAGGGTTAGAGATGAGCAAACATGGGTCAGAAATGGACAAAACAAGTTAAAAATGGTTAGAGAAGTGCAAAACTGGCTGAGAAATGACCAAAGATGGCTTGAAGTGGGTTAAAAATGGCTTAAAGAGGGTTAGAAATGGCCAAAAATGGCTTCCAAAAGGGATAGAGAAGTGCAAAAACAGGTTAGTTACGGCCAAAATTGGCCCCAGAAGTGTCAGAGGTGTGCAAACCTGAATTGGAAAAGGAAAAATATGGCTTCAAACGGGTTGCAAGTGGGCAAAAATGGTTTCGAAGTCGTCAAAGTTGGCTTAAAAGGGTTAGAGATGAGCAAACATGGGTCAGAAATGGACAAAACCAGCTTAAAAATGGTTAGAGAAGTGCAAAACTGGCTGAGAAATGACCAAAGATGGCTTGAAGTGGGTTAAAAATGGCTTAAAGAGTGTTAGAAATGGCCAAAAATGGCTTCCAAAGGGATACAGAAGTACAAAAACGGGTTAGTCACGGCCAAAATTGGCCCCAGAAGTGTCAGAGGTGTGCAAACCCGGGTTGGAAAAGGAAAAATATGGCTTCAAACAGGTTGCAAGTGGGCAAAAATGGTTTCGAAGTCGTCAAAGTTGGCTTAAAAGGGTTAGAGATGAGCAAACATGGGTTAGAAATGGACAAAACCAGCTTAAAAATGGTTAGAGAAGTGCAAAACTGGCTGAGAAATGACCAAAGATGGCTTGAAGTGGGTTAAAAATGGCTTAAAGAGGTAAGAAATGGCCAAAAATGGCTTCCAAAAGGATAGAGAAGTGCAAAAACAGGTTAGTTACGGCCAAAATTGTCCCCAGAAGTGTCAGAGGTGTGCAAACCTGGGTTGGAAAAGGAAAAATATGGCTTCAAACAGGTTGCAAGTGGGCAAAAATGGTTTTGAAGTCGTTAAAGTTGGCTTAAAAGGGTTAGAGATGAGCAAGCATGGGTCAGAAATGGACAAAACAAGTTTAAAAATGGTTAGAGAAGTGCAAAACTGGCTGAGAAATGACGAAAGATGGCTTGAAGTGGGTTAAAAATGGCTTAATGAGGGTTAGAAATGGCCAAAAACGGCTGAAAACATGTAAAATACGGTAAAAAAATGGGTAAGAAAAGACAAAAAGCAGCTTAAAAATGGTTAGAGAAGTGCAAAACTGGCTGAGAAATGACCAAAGATGGCTTGAAGTGGGTTAAAAATGGCTTAAAGAGGTTAGAAATGGCCAAAAATGGCTTCCAAAAGGGATAGAGAAGTGCAAAAACAGGTTAGTTACGGCCAAAATTGGCCCCAGAAGTGTCAGAGGTGTGCAAACCTGGGTTGGAAAAGGAAAAATATGGCTTCAAACAGGTTGCAAGTGGGCAAAAATGGTTTCGAAGTCGTCAAAGTTGGCTTAAAAGGGTTAGAGATGAGCAAACATGGGTCAGAAATGGACAAAAACCAGCTTAAAAATGGTTAGAGAAGTGCAAACTGGCTGAGAAATGACCAAAGATGGCTTGAAGTGGGTTAAAAATGGCTTAAAGAGGGTTAGAAATGGCCAAAAATGGCTTCCAAAGGGATAGAGAAGTACAAAAACGGGTTAGTCACGGCCAAAATTGGCCCCAGAAGTGTCAGAGGTGTGCAAACCCGGGTTGGAAAAGGAAAAATATGGCTTCAAACAGGTTGCAAGTGGGCAAAAAATGGTTTCGAAGTCGTTAAAGTTGGCTTAAAAGGGTTAGAGATGAGCAAACATGGGTCAGAAATGGACAAAACCAGCTTAAAAATGGTTAGAGAAGTGCAAAACTGGCTGAGAAATGACCAAAGATGGCTTGAAGTGGGTTAAAAATGGCTTAAAGAGGGTTAGAAATGGCCAAAAATGGCTTCCAAAAGGGATAGAGAAGTGCAAAAAACAGGTTAGTTACGGCCAAAATTGTCCCCAGAAGTGTCAGAGGTGTGCAAACCTGGGTTGGAAAAGGAAAAATATGGCTTCAAACAGGTTGCAAGTGGGCAAAAATGGTTTCGAAGTCGTTAAAGTTGGCTTAAAAGGGTTAGAGATGAGCAAGCATGGGTCAGAAATGGACAAAACAAGTTAAAAATGGTTAGAGAAGTGCAAAACTGGCTGAGAAATGACGAAAGATGGCTTGAAGGGGTTAAAAATGGCTTAATGAGGGTTAGAAATGGCAAAAAACGGCTGAAAACATGTAAAATACGGTAAAAAAATGGGTAAGAAAAGACAAAAACCAGCTTAAAAATGGTTAGAGAAGTGCAAAACTGGCTGAGAAATGACCAAAGATGGCTTGAAGTGGGTTAAAATGGCTTAAAGAGGGTTAGAAATGGCCAAAAATGGCTTCCAAAAGGGATAGAGAAGTGCAAAAAACAGGTTAGTTACGGCCAAAATTGGCCCCAGAAGTGTCAGAGGTGTGCAAACCTGGGGGAAAAGGAAAAATATGGCTTCAAACGGGTTGCAAGTGGGCAAAAATGGTTTCGAAGTCGTTAAAGTTGGCTTAAAAGGTTAGAGATGAGCAAAACATGGGTCAGAAATGGACAAAACCAGCTTAAAAATGGTTAGAGAAGTGCAAAACTGGCTGAGAAATGACCAAAGATGGCTTGAAGTGGGTTAAAAATGGCTTAAAGAGGGTTAGAAATGGCCAAAAATGGCTTCCAAAAGGGATAGAGAAGTACAAAACAGGTTAGTTACGGCCAAAATTGGCCCCAGAAGTGTCAGAGGTGTGCAAACCTGGGTTGGAAAAGGAAAAATATGGCTTCAAACAGGTTGCAAGTGGGCAAAAATGGTTTCGAAGTCGTCAAAGTTGGCTTAAAAGGGTTAGAGATGAGCAAACATGGGTCAGAAATGGACAAAACCAGCTTAAAAATGGTTAGAGAAGTGCAAAACTGGCTGAGAAATGACCAAAGATGGCTTGAAGTGGGTTAAAATGGCTTAAAGAGGGTTAGAAATGGCCAAAAATGGCTTCCAAAAGGGATAGAGAAGTGCAAAAACAGGTTAGTTACGGCCAAAATTGGCCCCAGAAGTGTCAGAGGTGTGCAAACCTGGGTTGGAAAAGGAAAAATATGGCTTCAAACAGGTTGCAAGTGGGCAAAAATGGTTTCGAAGTCGTCAAAGTTGGCTTAAAAGGGTTAGAGATGAGCAAACATGGGTCAGAAATGGACAAAACCAGCTTAAAAATGGTTAGAGAAGTGCAAAACTGGCTGAGAAATGACCAAAGATGGCTTGAAGTGGGTTAAAAATGGCTTAAAGAGGGTTAGAAATGGCCAAAAATGGCTTCCAAAAGGGATAGAGAAGTGCAAAACAGGTTAGTTACGGCCAAAATTGTCCCCAGAAGTGTCAGAGGTGTGCAAACCTGGGTTGGAAAAGGAAAAATATGGCTTCAAACAGGTTGCAAGTGGGCAAAAATGGTTCGAAGTCGTTAAAGTTGGCTTAAAAGGGTTAGAGATGAGCAAGCATGGGTCAGAAAGGACAAAACAGTTTAAAAATGTTAGAGAAGTGCAAAAAGGCTGAGAAATGGAAAGATGGCTTGAAGTGGGTTAAAAATGGCTTAATGGGGTTAGAAATGGCCAAAACGGCTGAAAACATGTAAAATACGGTAAAAAAATGGGTAAGAAAAGACAAAAACAGCTTAAAAATGGTTAGAGAAGTGCAAAACTGGCTGAGAAATGACCAAAGATGGCTTGAAGTGGGTTAAAAATGGCTTAAAGAGGGTTAGAAATGGCCAAAAATGGCTTCCAAAAGGGATAGAGAAGTGCAAAAACAGGTTAGTTACGGCCAAAATTGGCCCCAGAAGTGTCAGAGGTGTGCAAACCTGGTTGGAAAAGGAAAAATATGGCTTCAAACAGGTTGCAAGTGGGCAAAAATGGTTTCGAAGTCGTTAAAGTTGGCTTAAAAGGGTTAGAGATGAGCAAGCATGGGTCAGAAATGGACAAAACAAGTTAAAAATGGTTAGAGAAGTGCAAAACTGGCTGAGAAATGACGAAAGATGGCTTGAAGTGGGTTAAAAATGGCTTAATGAGGGTTAGAAATGGCCAAAAAACGGCTGAAAACATGTAAAATACGGTAAAAAAATGGGTAAGAAAAGACAAAAACAGCTTAAAAATGGTTAGAGAAGTGCAAAACTGGCTGAGAAATGACCAAAGATGGCTTGAAGTGGGTTAAAAATGGCTTAAAGAGGGTTAGAAATGGCCAAAAATGGCTTCCAAAGGGATAGAGAAGTGCAAAAACAGGTTAGTTACGGCCAAAATTGGCCCCAGAAGTGTCAGAGGTGTGCAAACCTGTTGGAAAAGGAAAAATATGGCTTCAAACAGGTTGCAAGTGGGCAAAAATGGTTTCGAAGTCGTCAAAGTTGGCTTAAAAGGGTTAGAGATGAGCAAACATGGGTCAGAAATGGACAAAACCAGCTTAAAAATGGTTAGAGAAGTGCAAAACTGGCTGAGAAATGACCAAAGATAGCTTGAAGCGGGTTAAAAATGGCTTAAAGAGGGTTAGAAATGGCCAAAAATGGCTTCCAAAGGGATAGAGAAGTACAAAAACGGGTTAGTCACGGCCAAAATTGGCCCCAGAAGTGTCAGAGGTGTGCAAACCAGTTGGAAAAGGAAAAATATGGCTTCAAACAGGTTGCAAGTGGGCAAAAATGGTTTCGAAGTCGTTAAAGTTGGCTTAAAAGGGTTAGAGATGAGCAAACATGGGTTAGAAATGGACAAAACCAGCTTAAAAATGGTTAGAGAAGTGCAAAACTGGCTGAGAAATGACCAAAGATGGCTTGAAGTGGGTTAAAAATGGCTTAAAGAGGGTTAGAAATGGCAAAAATGGCTTCCAAAGGGATAGAGAAGTGCAAAAACAGGTTAGTTACGGCCAAAATTGTCCCCAGAAGTGTCAGAGGTGTGCAAACCTGGGTTGGAAAAGGAAAAATATGGCTTCAAACAGGTTGCAAGTGGGCAAAAATGGTTTTGAAGTCGTTAAAGTTGGCTTAAAAGGGTTAGAGATGAGCAAGCATGGGTCAGAAATGGACAAAACAAGTTTAAAAATGGTTAGAGAAGTGCAAAACTGGCTGAGAAATGACCAAAGATGGCTTGAAGTGGGTTAAAAATGGCTTAATGAGGGTTAGAAATGGCCAAAAACGGCTGAAAACATGTAAAATACGGTAAAAAAATGGGTAAGAAAAGACAAAAACCAGCTTAAAAATGGTTAGAGAAGTGCAAAACTGGCTGAGAAATGACCAAAGATGGCTTGAAGTGGGTTAAAAATGGCTTAAAGAGGGTTAGAAATGGCCAAAAATGGCTTCCAAAAGGGATAGAGAAGTGCAAAAACAGGTTAGTTACGGCCAAAATTGGCCCCAGAAGTGTCAGAGGTGTGCAAACCTGGGTTGGAAAAGGAAAAATATGGCTTCAAACAGGTTGCAAGTGGGCAAAAATGGTTTCGAAGTCGTTAAAGTTGGCTTAAAAGGTTAGAGATGAGCAAAAATGGGTCAGAAATGGACAAAACCAGCTTAAAAATGGTTAGAGAAGTGCAAAACTGGCTGAGAAATGACCAAAGATGGCTTGAAGTGGGTTAAAAATGGCTTAAGAGAGGTTAGAAATGGCCAAAAATGGCTTCCAAAGGGATAGAGAAGTGCAAAAACAGGTTAGTTACGGCCAAAATTGGCCCCAGAAGTGTCAGAGGTGTGCAAACCTGGGTTGGAAAAGGAAAAATATGGCTTCAAACAGGTTGCAAGTGGGCAAAAATGGTTTCGAAGTCGTTCAAAGTTGGCTTAAAAGGGTTAGAGATGAGCAAACATGGGTCAGAAATGGACAAAACCAGCTTTAAAAATGGTTAGAGAAGTGCAAAACTGGCTGAGAAATGACCAAAGATGGCTTGAAGTGGGTTAAAAATGGCTTAAAGAGGGTTAGAAGAAATGGCCAAAAATGGCTTCCAAAGGGATAGAGAAGTGCAAAACAGGTTAGTTACGGCCAAAATTGGCCCCAGAAGTGTCAGAGGTGTGCAAACCTGGGTTGGAAAAGGAAAAATATGGCTTCAAACAGGTTGCAAGTGGGCAAAAATGGTTTCGAAGTCGTTAAAGTTGGCTTAAAAGGGTAGAGATGAGCAAACATGGGTCAGAAATGGACAAAACCAGCTTAAAAATGGTTAGAGAAGTGCAAAACTGGCTGAGAAATGACCAAAGATGGCTTGAAGTGGGTTAAAAATGGCTTAAAGAGGGTTAGAAATGGCCAAAAATGGCTTCCAAAAGGGATAGAGAAGTGCAAAACAAAGGTTAGTTACGGCCAAAATTGTCCCCAGAAGTGTCAGAGGTGTGCAAACCTGGGTTGGAAAAGGAAAAATATGGCTTCAAACAGGTTGCAAGTGGGCAAAAATGGTTTCGAAGTCGTTAAAGTTGGCTTAAAAGGTTAGAGATGAGCAGCATGGGTCAAATGGACAAAACAGTTTAAAAATGGTTAGAGAAGTGCAAAACTGGCTGAGAAATGACCAAAGATGGCTTGAGTGGGTTAAAAATGGCTTAATGAGGTTAGAAATGGCCAAAACGGCTGAAAACATGTAAAATACGGTAAAAAAATGGTAAGAAAAGACAAAAACCAGCTTAAAAATGGTTAGAGAAGTGCAAAACTGGCTGAGAAATGACCAAAGATGGCTTGAAGTGGGTTAAAAATGGCTTAAAGAGGGTTAGAAATGGCCAAAAATGGCTTCCAAAAGGATAGAGAAGTGCAAAAACAGGTTAGTTACGGCCAAAATTGGCCCCAGAAGTGTCAGAGGTGTGCAAACCTGGGTTGGAAAAGGAAAATATGGCTTCAAACAGGTTGCAAGTGGGCAAAAATGGTTTCGAAGTCGTCAAAGTTGGCTTAAAAGGGTTAGAGATGAGCAAACATGGGTCAGAAATGGACAAAACCAGCTTAAAAATGGTTAGAGAAGTGCAAAACTGGCTGAGAAATGACCAAAGATGGCTTGAAGTGGGTTAAAAATGGCTTAAAGAGGTTAGAAATGGCCAAAAATGGCTTCCAAAGGGATAGAGAAGTACAAAAACGGGTAGTCACGGCCAAAATTGGCCCCAGAAGTGTCAGAGGTGTGCAAACCCGGGTTGGAAAAGGAAAAATATGGCTTCAAACAGGTTGCAAGTGGGCAAAAATGGTTTCGAAGTCGTTAAAGTTGGCTTAAAAGGTTAGAGATGAGCAAACATGGTTAGAAATGGACAAAACCAGCTTAAAAATGGTTAGAGAAGTGCAAAACTGGCTGAGAAATGACCAAAGATGGCTTGAAGTGGGTTAAAAATGGCTTAAAGAGGGTAAGAAATGGCCAAAATGGCTTCCAAAAGGGATAGAGAAGTGCAAAAACAGGTTAGTTACGGCCAAATTGTCCCCAGAAGTGTCAGAGGTGTGCAAACCTGGGTTGGAAAAGGAAAAATATGGCTTCAAACAGGTTGCAAGTGGGCAAAAATGGTTTCGAAGTCGTTAAAGTTGGCTTAAAAGGGTTAGAGATGAGCAAGCATGGGTCAGAAATGGACAAAACAAGTTTAAAAATGGTTAGAGAAGTGCAAAACTGGCTGAGAAATGACGAAAGATGGCTTGAAGTGGGTTAAAAATGGCTTAATGAGGGTTAGAAATGGCCAAAAACGGCTGAAAACATGTAAAATACGGTAAAAAAATGGGTAAGAAAAGACAAAACCAGCTTAAAAATGGTTAGAGAAGTGCAAAACTGGCTGAGAAATGACCAAAGATGGCTTGAAGTGGGTTAAAATGGCTTAAAGAGGTTAGAAATGGCCAAAATGGCTTCCAAAAGGATAGAGAAGTGCAAAAACAGGTTAGTTACGGCCAAAATTGGCCCCAGAAGTGTCAGAGGTGTGCAAACCTGATTGGAAAAGGAAAAATATGGCTTCAAACAGGTTGCAAGTGGGCAAAAATGGTTTCGAAGTCGTCAAAGTTGGCTTAAAAGGGTTAGAGATGAGCAAACATGGGTCAGAAATGGACAAAACCAGCTTAAAAGGGTTAGAGATGTGCAAAACTGGCTGAGAAATGACCAAAGATGGCTTGAAGTGGGTTAAAAATGGCTTAAAGAGGTTAGAAATGGCCAAAAATGGCTTCCAAAGGGATAGAGAAGTACAAAAACGGGTTAGTCACGGCCAAAATTGGCCCCAGAAGTGTCAGAGGTGTGCAAACCTGGTTGGAAAGGAAAAATATGGCTTCAAACAGGTTGCAAGTGGGCAAAAATGGTTTCGAAGTCGTTAAAGTTGGCTTAAAAGGGTTAGAGATGAGCAAACATGGGTTAGAAATGGACAAAACCAGCTTAAAAATGGTTAGAGAAGTGCAAAACTGGCTGAGAAATGACCAAAGATGGCTTGAAGTGGGTTAAAAATGGCTTAAAGAGGGTAAGAAATGGCAAAAAATGGCTTCCAAAAGGGATAGAGAAGTGCAAAAACAGGTTAGTTACGGCCAAAATTGTCCCCAGAAGTGTCAGAGGTGTGCAAACCTGGGTTGGAAAAGGAAAAATATGGCTTCAAACAGGTTGCAAGTGGGCAAAAATGGTTTCGAAGTCGTTAAAGTTGGCTTAAAAGGGTTAGAGATGAGCAAGCATGGGTCAGAAATGGACAAAACAAGTTTAAAAATGGTTAGAGAAGTGCAAAACTGTGCTGAGAAATGACGAAAGATGGCTTGAAGTGGGTTAAAAATGGCTTAATGAGGTTAGAAATGGCCAAAAACGGCTGAAACATGTAAAATACGGTAAAAAATGGGTAAGAAAAGACAAAAACCAGCTTAAAAATGGTTAGAGAAGTGCAAAACTGGCTGAGAAATGACCAAAGATGGCTTGAAGTGGGTTAAAAATGGCTTAAAGAGGGTTAGAAATGGCCAAAAATGGCTTCCAAAAGGATAGAGAAGTGCAAAAACAGGTTAGTTACGGCCAAAATTGGCCCCAGAAGTGTCAGAGGTGTGCAAACCTGGGTTGGAAAAGGAAAATATGGCTTCAAACAGGTTGCAAGTGGGCAAAAATGGTTTCGAAGTCGTCAAAGTTGGCTTAAAAGGGTTAGAGATGAGCAAACATGGGTCAGAAATGGACAAAACCAGCTTAAAAATGGTTAGAGAAGTGCAAAACTGGCTGAGAAATGACCAAAGATGGCTTGAAGTGGGTTAAAAATGGCTTAAAGAGGGTTAGAAATGGCCAAAAATGGCTTCCAAAGGGATAGAGAAGTGCAAAAACGGGTTAGTCACGGCCAAAATTGGCCCCAGAAGTGTCAGAGGTGTGCAAACCCGGGTTGGAAAAGGAAAAATATGGCTTCAAACAGGTTGCAAGTGGGCAAAAATGGTTTCGAAGTCGTTAAAGTTGGCTTAAAAGGGTTAGAGATGAGCAAACATGGGTTAGAAATGGACAAAACCAGCTTAAAAATGGTTAGAGAAGTGCAAAACTGGCTGAGAAATGACCAAAGATGGCTTGAAGTGGGTTAAAAATGGCTTAAAGAGGGTTAGAAATGGCCAAAAATGGCTTCCAAAAGGATAGAGAAGTGCAAAAACAGGTTAGTTACGGCCAAAATTGTCCCCAGAAGTGTCAGAGGTGTGCAAACCTGGTTGGAAAAGGAAAAATATGGCTTCAAACAGGTTGCAAGTGGGCAAAAATGGTTTCGAAGTCGTTAAAGTTGGCTTAAAAGGGTTAGAGATGAGCAAACATGGGTCAGAAATGGACAAAACAAGTTAAAAATGGTTAGAGAAGTGCAAAACTGGCTGAGAAATGACCAAAGATGGCTTGAAGTGGGTTAAAATGGCTTAAAGAGGTTAGAATGGCAAAAAAAACGGCTGAAACAGTAAAATACGGTAAAAAAATGGTAAGAAAGACCAAAACCGCTTAAAAATGGTTAGAGAAGTGCAAAACTGGCTGAGAAATGACCAAGAGATGGCTTGAAGTGGGTAAAAATGGCTTAAAGAGGGTAGAAATGGCCAAAAATGGCTTCCAAAGGGATAGAGAAGTACAAAAACGGGTTAGTCACGGCCAAAATTGGCCCCAGAAGTGTCAGAGGTGTGCAAACCCGGGTTGGAAAAGGAAAAATATGGCTTCAAACAGGTTGCAAGTGGGCAAAAATGGTTTCGAAGTCGTTAAAGTTGGCTTAAAAGGGTTAGAGATGAGCAAACATGTGGGTCAGAAATGGACAAAACCAGCTTAAAAATGGTTAGAGAAGTGCAAAACTGGCTGAGAAATGACCAAAGATGGCTTGAAGTGGGTTAAAAATGGCTTAAAGAGGGTAAGAAATGGCAAAAAATGGCTTCCAAAAGGGATAGAGAAGTGCAAAACAGGTTAGTTACGGCCAAAATTGTCCCCAGAAGTGTCAGAGGTGTGCAAACCTGGGTTGGAAAAGGAAAATATGGCTTCAAACAGGTTGCAAGTGGGCAAAAATGGTTTCGAAGTCGTTAAAGTTGGCTTAAAAGGGTTAGAGATGAGCAAGCATGGGTCAGAAATGGACAAAACAAGTTTAAAAAAGTTAGAGAAGTGCAAAACTGGCTGAGAAATGACGAAAGATGGCTTGAAGTGGGTTAAAAATGGCTTAAGAGGGTTAGAAATGGCCAAAAACGGCTGAAAACATGTAAAATACGGTAAAAAATGGGTAAGAAAAGACAAAAACCAGCTTAAAAATGGTTAGAGAAGTGCAAAACTGGCTGAGAAATTACCAAAGATGGCTTGAAGTGGGTTAAAAATGGCTTAAAGAGGGTTAGAAATGGCCAAAAATGGCTTCCAAAAGGGATAGAGAAGTGCAAAAACAGGTTAGTTACGGCCAAAATTGTCCCCAGAAGTGTCAGAGGTGTGCAAACCTGGTTGGAAAGGAAAAATATGGCTTCAAACAGGTTGCAAGTGGGCAAAAATGGTTTCGAAGTCGTTAAAGTTGGCTTAAAAGGGTTAGAGATGAGCAAGCATGGGTCAGAAATGGACAAAACCAGTTTAAAAATGGTTAGAGAAGTGCAAAACTGGCTGAGAAATGACGAAAGATGGCTTGAAGTGGGTTAAAAATGGCTTAATGAGGGTTAGAAATGGCCAAAAACGGCTGAAAACATGTAAAATACGGTTAAAAAAGGGTAAGAAAAGACAAAAACCAGCTTAAAAATGGTTAGAGAAGTGCAAAACTGGCTGAGAAATGACCAAAGATGGCTTGAAGTGGTTAAAAATGGCTTAAAGAGGGTTAGAAATGGCCAAAAATGGCTTCCAAAAGGGATAGAGAAGTGCAAAAACAGGTTAGTTACGGCCAAAATTGGCCCCAGAAGTGTCAGAGGTGTGCAAACCTGGTTGGAAAAGGAAAAATAAGGCTTCAAACGGGTTGCAAGTGGGCAAAAATGGTTTCGAAGTCGTCAAAGTTGGCTTAAAAGGGTTAGAGATGAGCAAACATGGGTCAGAAATGGACAAAACCAGCTTAAAAATGGTTAGAGAAGTGCAAAACTGGCTGAGAAATGACCAAAGATGGCTTGAAGTGGGTTAAAAATGGCTTAAAGAGGGTTAGAAATGGCCAAAAATGGCTTCCAAAGGGATAGAGAAGTGCAAAAACGGGTTAGTCACGGCCAAAATTGGCCCCAGAAGTGTCAGAGGTGTGCAAACCCGGGTTGGAAAAGGAAAAATATGGCTTCAAACAGGTTGCAAGTGGGCAAAAATGGTTTCGAAGTCGTTAAAGTTGGCTTAAAAGGGTTAGAGATGAGCAAACATGGGTTAGAAATGGACAAAACCAGCTTAAAATGGTTAGAGAAGTGCAAAACTGGCTGAGAAATGACCAAAGATGGCTTGAAGTGGGTTAAAAATGGCTTAAAGAGGGTTAGAAATGGCCAAAAATGGCTTCCAAAAGGATAGAGAGTGCAAAAACAGGTTAGTTACGGCCAAAATTGTCCCCAGAAGTGTCAGAGGTGTGCAAACCTGGTTGGAAAAGGAAAATATGGCTTCAAACAGGTTGCAAGTGGGCAAAAATGGTTTCGAAGTCGTTAAAGTTGGCTTAAAAGGTTAGAGATGAGCAACATGGGTGAAATGGACAAAACAAGTTTAAAATGGTTAGAGAAGTGCAAAACTGGCTGAGAAATGACAAAGATGGCTTGAAGTGGGTTAAAAATGGCTTATGAGGGTTAGAAATGGCAAAAACGGCTGAAAACATGTAAATACGGAAAATAAAAAAATGGGTAAAAAAGACAAAAACAGCTTAAAAATGGTTAGAGAAGTGCAAAACTGGCTGAGAAATGACCAAAGATGGCTTGAAGTGGGTTAAAAATGGCTTAAAGGGGTTAGAAATGGCCAAAATGGCTTCCAAAGGATAGAGAAGTACAAAAACGGGTTAGTCACGGCCAAAATTGGCCCCAGAAGTGTCAGAGGTGTGCAAACCCGGTTGGAAAAGGAAAATATGGCTTCAAACAGGTTGCAAGTGGGCAAAAATGGTTTCGAAGTCGTTAAAGTTGGCTTAAAGGGTTAGAGATGAGCAAACATGGGTTAGAAATGGACAAAACCAGCTTAAAAATGGTTAGAGAAGTGCAAAACTGGCTGAGAAATGACCAAAGATGGCTTAAAGAGGGTTAGAAATGGCTTAAAGAGGGTAGAAATGGCAAAAAATGGCTTCCAAAAGGGATAGAGAAGTGCAAAAACAGGTTAGTTACGGCCAAAATTGTCCCCAGAAGTGTCAGAGGTGTGCAAACCTGGTTGGAAAAGGAAAATATGGCTTCAAACAGGTTGCAAGTGGGCAAAAATGGTTTCGAAGTCGTTAAAGTTGGCTTAAAAGGGTTAGAGATGAGCAAGCATGGGTCAGAAATGGACAAAACAAGTTTAAAATGGTTAGAGAAGTGCAAAACTGGCTGAGAAATGACAAAGATGGCTTGAAGTGGGTTAAAAATGGCTTAATGAGGGTTAGAAATGGCCAAAAACGGCTGAAAACATGTAAAATACGGTAAAAAAATGGGTAAGAAAAGACAAAAACCAGCTTAAAAATGGTTAGAGAAGTGCAAAACTGGCTGAGAAATGACCAAAGATGGCTTGAAGTGGGTTAAAAATGGCTTAAAGAGGGTTAGAAATGGCCAAAAATGGCTTCCAAAGGATAGAGAAGTGCAAAAACAGGTTAGTTACGGCCAAAATTGGCCCCAGAAGTGTCAGAGGTGTGCAAACCTGGTTGGAAAAGGAAAAATATGGCTTCAAACAGGTTGCAAGTGGGCAAAAATGGTTTCGAAGTCGTTAAAGTTGGCTTAAAAGGGTTAGAGATGAGCAAACATGGGTCAGAAATGGACAAAACCAGCTTAAAAATGGTTAGAGAAGTGCAAAACTGGCTGAGAAATGACCAAAGATGGCTTGAAGTGGGTTAAAAATGGCTTAAAGAGGGTAGAAATGGCCAAAAATGGCTTCCAAAGGGATACAGAAGTACAAAAACGGGTTAGTTACGGCCAAAATTGTCCCCAGAAGTGTCAGAGGTGTGCAAACCTGGGTTGGAAAAGGAAAAATATGGCTTCAAACAGGTTGCAAGTGGGCAAAAATGGTTTCGAAGTCGTTAAAGTTGGCTTAAAAGGGTTAGAGATGAGCAAGCATGGGTCAGAAATGGACAAACCAAGTTTAAAAATGGTTAGAGAAGTGCAAAACTGGCTGAGAAATGACGAAAGATGGCTTGAAGTGGGTTAAAAATGGCTTAATGAGGGTTAGAAATGGCTAAAAACGGCTGAAAACATGTAAAATACGGTAAAAAATGGGTAAGAAAAGACAAACAGCTTAAAAATGGTTAGAGAAGTGCAAAACTGGCTGAGAAATGACCAAAGATGGCTTGAAGTGGTTAAAAATGGCTTAAAGAGGGTTAGAAATGGCAAAAATGGCTTCCAAAAGGATAGAGAAGTGCAAAAACAGGTTAGTTACGGCCAAAATTGGCCCCAGAAGTGTCAGAGGTGTGCAAACCTGGTTGGAAAAGGAAAAATATGGCTTCAAACGGGTTGCAAGTGGGCAAAAATGGTTTCGAAGTCGTCAAAGTTGGCTTAAAAGGGTTAGAGATGAGCAAACATGGGTCAGAAATGGACAAAACCAGCTTAAAAATGGTTAGAGAAGTGCAAAACTGGCTGAGAAATGACCAAAGATGGCTTGAAGTGGGTTAAAAATGGCTTAAAGAGGGTTAGAAATGGCCAAAAATGGCTTCCAAAGGGATAGAGAAGTACAAAAACAGGTTAGTCACGGCCAAAATTGGCCCCAGAAGTGTCAGAGGTGTGCAAACCTGGGTTGGAAAAGGAAAAATATGGCTTCAAACAGGTTGCAAGTGGGCAAAAATGGTTTTGAAGTCGTTAAAGTTGGCTTAAAGGGTTAGAGATGAGCAAACATGGGTCAGAAATGGACAAAACCAGCTTAAAAATGGTTAGAGAAGTGCAAAACTGGCTGAGAAATGACCAAAGATGGCTTGAAGTGGGTTAAAAATGGCTTAAAGAGGGTTAGAAATGGCAAAAATGGCTTCCAAAGGGATAGAGAAGTGCAAAAACAGGTTAGTTACGGCCAAAATTGGCCCCAGAAGTGTCAGAGGTGTGCAAACTGGGTTGGAAAAGGAAAAATATGGCTTCAAACAGGTTGCAAGTGGGCAAAAATGGTTTCGAAGTCGTTAAAGTTGGCTTAAAAGGGTTAGAGATGAGCAAGCATGGGTCAGAAATGGACAAAACAAGTTTAAAAATGGTTAGAGAAGTGCAAAACTGGCTGAGAAATGACGAAAGATGGCTTGAAGTGGGTTAAAAATGGCTTAATGAGGGTTAGAAATGGCCAAAAACGGCTGAAAACATGTAAAATACGGTAAAAAAATGGGTAAGAAAAGACAAAACCAGCTTAAAAATGGTTAGAGAAGTGCAAAACTGGCTGAGAAATGACCAAAGATGGCTTGAAGTGGGTTAAAAATGGCTTAAAGAGGGTTAGAAATGGCCAAAAATGGCTTCCAAAGGGATAGAGAAGTGCAAAACGGGTTAGTCACGGCCAAAATTGGCCCCAGAAGTGTCAGAGGTGTGCAAACCGGGTTGGAAAGGAAAATATGGCTTCAAACAGGTTGCAAGTGGGCAAAAATGGTTTCGAAGTCGTTAAAGTTGGCTTAAAAGGGTTAGAGATGAGCAAACATGGGTAGAAATGGACAAAACCAGCTTAAAAATGGTTAGAGAAGTGCAAAACTGGCTGAGAAATGACCAAAGATGGCTTGAAGTGGGTTAAAAATGGCTTAAAGAGGGTAAGAAATGGCCAAAAATGGCTTCCAAAAGGGATAGAGAAGTGCAAAAACAGGTTAGTTACGGCCAAAATTGTCCCCAGAAGTGTCAGAGGTGTGCAAACCTGGTTGGAAAAGAAAATATGGCTTCAAACAGGTTGCAAGTGGGCAAAAATGGTTTCGAAGTCGTTAAAGTTGGCTTAAAAGGGTTAGAGATGAGCAAGCATGGGTCAGAAATGGACAAAACAAGCTTAAAAATGGTTAGAGAAGTGCAAAACTGGCTGAGAAATGACCAAAGATGGCTTGAAGTGGGTTAAAATGGCTTAATGAGGGTTAGAAATGGCCAAAACGGCTGAAAACATGTAAAATACGGTAAAAAAATGGTAAGAAAGACAAAAACAGCTTAAAAATGGTTAGAGAAGTGCAAAACTGGCTGAGAAATGACCAAAGATGGCTTGAAGTGGGTTAAAAATGGCTTAAAGAGGGTTAGAAATGGCCAAAAATGGCTTCCAAAAGGGATAGAGAAGTGCAAAAACAGGTTAGTTACGGCCAAAATTGGCCCCAGAAGTGTCAGAGGTGTGCAAACCTGGTTGGAAAAGGAAAAATATGGCTTCAAACAGGTTGCAAGTGGGCAAAAATGGTTTCGAAGTCGTCAAAGTTGGCTTAAAAGGGTTAGAGATGAGCAAACATGGGTCAGAAATGGACAAAACCAGCTTAAAAATGGTTAGAGAAGTGCAAAACTGGCTGAGAAATGACCAAAGATGGCTTGAAGTGGGTTAAAAATGGCTTAAAGAGGGTTAGAAATGGCCAAAAATGGCTTCCAAAGGGATAGAGAAGTACAAAAACGGGTTAGTCACGGCCAAAATTGGCCCCAGAAGTGTCAGAGGTGTGCAAACCCGGTTGGAAAAGGAAAATATGGCTTCAAACAGGTTGCAAGTGGGCAAAAATGGTTTCGAAGTCGTTAAAGTTGGCTTAAAGGGTTAGAGATGAGCAAACATGGTTGAAATGGACAAAACCAGCTTAAAAATGGTTAGAGAAGTGCAAAACTGGCTGAGAAATGACCAAAGATGGCTTGAAGTGGGTTAAAAATGGCTTAAAGAGGGTTAGAAATGGCCAAAAATGGCTTCCAAAAGGATAGAGAAGTGCAAAAACAGGTTAGTTACGGCCAAAATTGTCCCCAGAAGTGTCAGAGGTGTGCAAACCTGGGTTGGAAAAGGAAAAATATGGCTTCAAACGGTTGCAAGTGGGCAAAAATGGTTTCGAAGTCGTTAAAGTTGGCTTAAAAGGGTTAGAGATGAGCAAACATGGGTCAGAAATGGACAAAACAAGTTTAAAAATGGTTAGAGAAGTGCAAAACTGGCTGAGAAATGACGAAAGATGGCTTGAAGTGGTTTAAAAATGGCTTAATGAGGGTTAGAAATGGCCAAAACGGCTGAAAACATGTAAAATACGGTAAAAAAATGGGTAAGAAAAGACAAAAACCAGCTTAAAAATGGTTAGAGAAGTGCAAAACTGGCTGAGAAATGACCAAAGATGGCTTGAAGTGGGTTAAAAATGGCTTAAAGAGGGTTAGAAATGGCCAAAAATGGCTTCCAAAGGGATAGAGAAGTGCAAAAACAGGTTAGTTACGGCCAAAATTGGCCCCAGAAGTGTCAGAGGTGTGCAAACCTGGTTGGAAAAGGAAAAATATGGCTTCAAACGGGTTGCAAGTGGGCAAAAATGGTTTCGAAGTCGTCAAAGTTGGCTTAAAAGGGTTAGAGATGAGCAAACATGGGTCAGAAATGGACAAAACCAGCTTAAAAATGGTTAGAGAAGTGCAAAACTGGCTGAGAAATGACCAAAGATGGCTTGAAGTGGGTTAAAAATGGCTTAAAGAGGGTTAGAAATGGCCAAAAATGGCTTCCAAAGGATAGAGAAGTACAAAAACGGGTTAGTCACGGCCAAAATTGGCCCCAGAAGTGTCAGAGGTGTGCAAACCCGGGTTGGAAAAGGAAAAATATGGCTTCAAACAGGTTGCAAGTGGGCAAAAATGGTTTCGAAGTCGTTAAAGTTGGCTTAAAAGGGTTAGAGATGAGCAAACATGGGTTAGAAATGGACAAAACCAGCTTAAAAATGGTTAGAGACGTGCAAAACTGGCTGAGAAATGACCAAAGATGGCTTGAAGTGGGTTAAAAATGGCTTAAAGAGGGTTAGAAATGGCCAAAAATGGCTTCAAAATGGTTAGAGAAGTGCAAAAACAGGTTAGTTACGGCCAAAATTGTCCCCAGAAGTGTCAGAGGTGTGCAAACCTGGGTTGGAAAAGGAAAAATATGGCTTCAAACAGGTTGCAAGTGGGCAAAAATGGTTTCAAAGTCGTTAATTGGCTTAAAAGGGTTAGAGATGAGCAAGCGTGGGTCAGAAATGGACAAAACAAGTTTAAAAATGGTTAGAGAAGTGCAAAACTGGCTGAGAAATGACCAAAGATGGCTTGAAGTGGGTTAAAATGGCTTAATGAGGGTTAGAAATGGCCAAAAACGGCTGAAAACATGTAAAATACGGTAAAAAAAAGGGTAAGAAAAGACAAAACCAGCTTAAAAATGGTTAGAGAAGTGCAAAACTGGCTGAGAAATGACCAAAGATGGCTTGAAGTGGGTTAAAAATGGCTTAAAGAGGGTTAGAAATGGCCAAAAATGGCTTCCAAAAGGGATAGAGAAGTGCAAAAACAGGTTAGTTACGGCCAAAATTGGCCCCAGAAGTGTCAGAGGTGTGCAAACCGGGGTTGGAAAAGGAAAAATATGGCTTCAAACAGGTTGCAAGTGGGCAAAAATGGTTTCGAAGTCGTTAAAGTTGGCTTAAAAGGGTTAGAGATGAGCAAACATGGGTCAGAAATGGACAAAACCAGCTTAAAAATGGTTAGAGAAGTGCAAAACTGGCTGAGAAATGACCAAAGATGGCTTGAAGTGGGTTAAAAATGGCTTAAAGAGGGTTAGAAATGGCCAAAAATGGCTTCCAAAGGGATAGAGAAGTACAAAAACGGGTTAGTCACGGCCAAAATTGGCCCCAGAAGTGTCAGAGGTGTGCAAACCCGGGTTGGAAAAGGAAAAATATGGCTTCAAACAGGTTGCAAGTGGGCAAAAATGGTTTCGAAGTCGTTAAAGTTGGCTTAAAAGGGTTAGAGATGAGCAAACATGGGTTAGAAATGGACAAAACCAGCTTAAAAATGGTTAGAGAAGTGCAAAACTGGCTGAGAAATGACCAAAGATGGCTTGAAGTGGGTTAAAAATGGCTTAAAGAGGGTTAGAAATGGCCAAAAATGGCTTCCAAAAGGGATAGAGAAGTGCAAAAACAGGTTAGTTACGGCCAAAATTGTCCCCAGAAGTGTCAGAGGTGTGCAAACCCGGGTTGGAAAAGGAAAAATATGGCTTCAAACAGGTTGCAAGTGGGCAAAAATGGTTTCGAAGTCGTTAAAGTTGGCTTAAAAGGGTTAGAGATGAGCAAGCATGGGTCAGAAATGGACAAAACAAGTTTAAAATGGTTAGAGAAGTGCAAACTGGCTGAGAAATGACAAAGATGGCTTGAAGTGGGTTAAAAATGGCTTAATGAGGTTAGAAATGGCCAAAAACGGCTGAAAACATGTAAAATACGGTAAAAAAATGGGTAAGAAAAGACAAAAACCAGCTTAAAAATGGTTAGAGAAGTGCAAAACTGGCTGAGAAATGACCAAAGATGGCTTGAAGTGGGTTAAAAATGGCTTAAAGAGGGTTAGAAATGGCCAAAATGGCTTCCAAAAGGGATAGAGAAGTGCAAAAACAGGTTAGTTACGGCCAAAATTGGCCCCAGAAGTGTCAGAGGTGTGCAAACCTAATTGGAAAAGGAAAAATATGGCTTCAAACGGGTTGCAAGTGGGCAAAAATGGTTTCGAAGTCGTCAAAGTTGGCTTAAAGGGTTAGAGATGAGCAAACATGGGTCAGAAATGGACAAAACCAGCTTAAAAATGGTTAGAGAAGTGCAAAACTGGCTGAGAAATGACCAAAGATGGCTTGAAGTGGGTTAAAAATGGCTTAAAGAGGGTTAGAAATGGCCAAAAATGGCTTCCAAGGGATAGAGAAGTACAAAAACGGGTTAGTCACGGCCAAAATTGGCCCCAGAAGTGTCAGAGGTGTGCAAACCCGGGTTGGAAAAGAAAAATATGGCTTCAAACAGGTTGCAAGTGGGCAAAAATGGTTTCGAAGTCGTTAAAGTTGGCTTAAAAGGGTTAGAGATGAGCAAACATGGGTTAGAAATGGACAAAACCAGCTTAAAAATGGTTAGAGAAGTGCAAAACTGGCTGAGAAATGACCAAGATGGCTTGAAGTGGGTTAAAAATGGCTTAAAGAGGGTAAGAAATGGCCAAAATGGCTTCCAAAAGGGATAGAGAAGTGCAAAAACAGGTTAGTTACGGCCAAAATTGTCCCCAGAAGTGTCAGAGGTGTGCAAACCTGGGTTGGAAAAGGAAAAATATGGCTTCAAACAGGTTGCAAGTGGGCAAAAATTGTTTCGAAGTTGTTAAAGTTGGCTTAAAAGGGTTAGAGATGAGCAAGCATGGGTCAGAAATGGACAAAACAAGTTTAAAAATGGTTAGAGAAGTGCAAAACTGGCTGAGAAATGACGAAAGATGGCTTGAAGTGGGTTAAAAATGGCTTAATGAGGTTAGAAATGGCCAAAAACGGCTGAAAACATGTAAAATACGGTAAAAAAATGGGTAAGAAAAGACAAAAACCAGCTTAAAATGGTTAGAGAAGTGCAAAACTGGCTGAGAAATGACCAAAGATGGCTTGAAGTGGGTTAAAAATGGCTTAAAGAGGGTTAGAAATGGCCAAAAATGGCTTCCAAAGGGATAGAGAAGTGCAAAAACAGGTTAGTTACGGCCAAAATTGGCCCCAGAAGTGTCAGAGGTGTGCAAACCTGGTTGGAAAAGGAAAAATATGGCTTCAAACAGGTTGCAAGTGGGCAAAAATGGTTTCGAAGTCGTCAAAGTTGGCTTAAAAGGGTTAGAGATGAGCAAACATGGTTCAGAAATGGACAAAACCAGCTTAAAAATGGTTAGAGAAGTGCAAAACTGGCTGAGAAATGACCAAAGATGGCTTGAAGTGGGTTAAAAATGGCTTAAAGAGGGTTAGAAATGGCCAAAAATGGCTTCCAAAGGGATAGAGAAGTACAAAAACGGGTTAGTCACGGCCAAAATTGCCCCAGAAGTGTCAGAGGTGTGCAAACCCGGGTTGGAAAAGGAAAAATATGGCTTCAAACAGGTTGCAAGTGGGCAAAAATGGTTTCGAAGTCGTTAAAGTTGGCTTAAAAGGGTTAGAGATGAGCAAACATGGTTAGAAATGGACAAAACCAGCTTAAAAATGGTTAGAGAAGTGCAAAACTGGCTGAGAAATGACCAAAGATGGCTTGAAGTGGGTTAAAAATGGCTTAAAGAGGGTTAGAAATGGCCAAAAATGGCTTCCAAAAGGGATAGAGAAGTGCAAAAACAGGTTAGTTACGGCCAAAATTGTCCCCAGAAGTGTCAGAGGTGTGCAAACCTGGGTTGAAAAGGAAAAATATGGCTTCAAACAGGTTGCAAGTGGGCAAAAATGGTTTCGAAGTCGTTAAAGTTGGCTTAAAAGGGTAGAGATGAGCAAACATGGGTCAGAAATGGACAAAACAAGTTTAAAAATGGTTAGAGAAGTGCAAAACTGGCTGAGAAATGACCAAAGATGGCTTGAAGTGGGTTAAAAATGGCTTAATGAGGTTAGAAATGGCCAAAAACGGCTGAAAACATGTAAAATACGGTAAAAAAATGGGTAAGAAAAGACAAAAACCAGCTTAAAAATGGTTAGAGAAGTGCAAAACTGGCTGAGAAATGACCAAGATGGCTTGAAGTGGGTTAAAAATGGCTTAAAGAGGGTTAGAAATGGCCAAAATGGCTTCCAAAGGGATAGAGAAGTGCAAAAACGGTTAGTTACGGCCAAAATTGGCCCCAGAAGTGTCAGAGGTGTGCAAACCTGAATTGGAAAAGGAAAAATATGGCTTCAAACGGGTTGCAAGTGGGCAAAATGGTTTCGAAGTCGTCAAAGTTGGCTTAAAAGGGTTAGAGATGAGCAAACATGGGTCAGAAATGGACAAAACCAGCTTAAAAATGGTTAGAGAAGTGCAAAACTGGCTGAGAAATGACCAAAGATGGCTTGAAGTGGGTTAAAAATGGCTTAAAGAGGGTTAGAAATGGCCAAAAATGGCTTCCAAAGGGATAGAGAAGTACAAAAACGGGTTAGTCACGGCCAAATTGGCCCGAAGTGTCAGAGGTGTGCAAACCCGGGTTGGAAAAGGAAAATATGGCTTCAAACAGGTTGCAAGTGGGCAAAAATGGTTTCGAAGTCGTTAAAGTTGGCTTAAAAGGGTTAGAGATGAGCAAACATGGGTTAGAAATGGACAAAACCAGCTTAAAAATGGTTAGAGAAGTGCAAAACTGGCTGAGAAATGACCAAAGATGGCTTGAAGTGGGTTAAAAATGGCTTAAAGAGGGTGAAATGGCCAAAAATGGCTTCCAAAAGGGATAGAGAAGTGCAAAAACAGGTTAGTTACGGCCAAAATTGTCCCCAGAAGTGTCAGAGGTGTGCAAACCTGGGTTGGAAAAGGAAAAATATGGCTTCAAACAGGTTGCAAGTGGGCAAAAATGGTTTCGAAGTCGTTAAAGTTGGCTTAAAAGGGTTAGAGATGAGCAAGCATGGGTCAGAAATGGACAAAACAAGTTTAAAATGGTTAGAGAAGTGCAAAACTGGCTGAGAAATGACGAAGATGGCTTGAAGTGGGTTAAAAATGGCTTAATGAGGGTTAGAAATGGCTAAAAACGGCTGAAAACATGTAAAATACGGTAAAAAATGGGTAAGAAAAGACAAAAACCAGCTTAAAAATGGTTAGAGAAGTGCAAAACTGGCTGAGAAATTACCAAAGATGGCTTGAAGTGGGATAAAAATGGCTTAAAGAGGGTTAGAAATGGCCAAAAATGGCTTCCAAAGGGATAGAGAAGTGCAAAAACGGTTAGTTACGGCCAAAATTGGCCCCAGAAGTGTCAGAGGTGTGCAAACCTGGTTGGAAAAGGAAAAATATGGCTTCAAACAGGTTGCAAGTGGGCAAAAATGGTTTCGAAGTCGTTAAAGTTGGCTTAAAAGGGTTAGAGATGAGCAAACATGGGTCAGAAATGGACAAAACCAGCTTAAAAATGGTTAGAGAAGTGCAAAACTGGCTGAGAAATGACCAAAGATGGCTTGAAGTGGGTTAAAAATGGCTTAGAGGGTGAAATGGCCAAAAATGGCTTCCAAAGGGATACAGAAGTACAAAAACGGGTTAGTCACGGCCAAAATTGGCCCCAGAAGTGTCAGAGGTGTGCAAACCCGGGTTGGAAAAGGAAAAATATGGCTTCAAACAGGTTGCAAGTGGGCAAAAATGGTTTCGAAGTCGTTAAAGTTGGCTTAAAAGGGTTAGAGATGAGCAAACATGGGTAGAAATGGACAAAACCAGCTTAAAAATGGTTAGAGAAGTGCAAAACTGGCTGAGAAATGACCAAAGATGGCTTGAAGTGGGTTAAAAATGGCTTAAAGAGGGTTAGAAATGGCCAAAAATGGCTTCCAAAGGGATAGAGAAGTGCAAAAACGGTTAGTTACGGCCAAATTGTCCCCAGAAGTGTCAGAGGTGTGCAAACCTGGGTTGGAAAAGAAAAATATGGCTTCAAACAGGTTGCAAGTGGGCAAAAATGGTTTCGAAGTCGTTAAAGTTGGCTTAAAAGGGTTAGAGATGAGCAAGCATGGGTCAGAAATGGACAAAACAATTTAAAAATGGTTAGAGAAGTGCAAAACTGGCTGAGAAATGACGAAGATGGCTTGAAGTGGGTTAAAAATGGCTTAATGAGGGTTAGAAATGGCCAAAAACGGCTGAAAACATGTAAAATACGGTAAAAAATGGGTAAGAAAAGACAAAAACCAGCTTAAAAATGGTTAGAGAAGTGCAAAACTGGCTGAGAAATGACCAAAGATGGCTTGAAGTGGGTTAAAAATGGCTTAAAGAGGGTTAGAAATGGCCAAAAATGGCTTCCAAAAGGGATAGAGAAGTGCAAAAACAGGTTAGTTACGGCCAAAATTGGCCCCAGAAGTGTCAGAGGTGTGCAAACCTGAATTGGAAAAGGAAAATATGGCTTCAAACAGGTTGCAAGTGGGCAAAAATGGTTTCGAAGTCGTCAAAGTTGGCTTAAAAGGGTTAGAGATGAGCAAACATGGGTCAGAAATGGACAAAACCAGCTTAAAAATGGTTAGAGAAGTGCAAAACTGGCTGAGAAATGACCAAAGATGGCTTGAAGTGGGTTAAAAATGGCTTAAAGAGGGTTAGAAATGGCCAAAATGGCTTCCAAAGGGATAGAGAAGTACAAAAACGGGTTAGTCACGGCCAAAATTGGCCCCAGAAGTGTCAGAGGTGTGCAAACCTGGGTTGGAAAAGGAAAAATATGGCTTCAAACAGGTTGCAAGTGGGCAAAAATGGTTTCGAAGTCGTTAAAGTTGGCTTAAAAGGGTTAGAGATGAGCAAACATGGGTCAGAAATGGACAAACCAGCTTAAAAATGGTTAGAGAAGTGCAAAACTGGCTGAGAAATGACCAAAGATGGCTTGAAGTGGTTAAAAATGGCTTAAAGGGTTAGAAATGCCAAAAATGGCTTCCAAAAGGATAGAGAAGTGCAAAAACAGGTTAGTTACGGCAAAATTGCCCCAGAAGTGTCAGAGGTGTGCAAACCTGGTTGGAAAGGAAAAATATGGCTTCAAAGGGTTGCAAGTGGGCAAAAATGGTTTCGAAGTCGTTAAAGTTGGCTTAAAAGGGTTAGAGATGAGCAAACATGGGTCAGAAATGGACAAAACAAGTTTAAAATGGTTAGAGAAGTGCAAAACTGGCTGAGAAATGACAAAGATGGCTTGAAGTGGGTTAAAAATGGCTTAATGAGGGTTAGAAATGGCCAAAAACGGCTGAAAAACATGTAAGAATACGGTAAAAAAAATGGGTAGAAAGACAAAAACCAGCTTAAAAATGGTTAGAGAAGTGCAAACTGGCTGAGAAATGACCAAAGATGGCTTGAAGTGGGTAAAAATGGCTTAAAGAGGGTTAGAAATGGCCAAAATGGCTTCCAAAAGGGATAGAGAAGTGCAAAAACAGTTAGTTACGGCCAAATTGTCCCCAGAAGTGTCAGAGGTGTGCAAACCTGAATTGGAAAAGGAAAAATATGGCTTCAAACAGGTTGCAAGTGGGCAAAATGGTTTCGAAGTCGTTAAAGTTGGCTTA